>NC_056728.1:1194433638-1194491138 GCF_019279795.1 Protopterus annectens
GCACCTTAGTCCAAAACTATAGCAAAGGGCAGGGATAAGAGGCAGATGCCCTTGGTAAAAGCTGTTATGGGGAGCAATAGACACCAGTGCTGAGTTGCTTTGTCCTTGCAAGTAGTATCAGCAATTATTTTAACATTCCCAATTAGTGTCTGTGTGTTAGGAACTGTAGCAAGGTGATGGTATAGTTACTGTTTAGCAAAGTTGCTTATAATAGCCTGAAGAATGTACTTTGTATCATTAGTTATCTGTTACAGTTTAGCACAGGTGTTAGCCATGGGCCATTCTCTATATTTGTTTAGCTGACTTGGAAGAATGCATTGTCATGGTCTACCCTTATAAGAACTGCAGTGGCGAAACAAGTGCTAAAGTCCAGCAAGCTAATTGCTGCAAAACTGTGCCACTATTTTTTTAATCATGTTTCAATGTGTCATATTTAGTCACTGTCTCTGCAATCATACAAATTCTATCTGCAAAAAGTGATAGGTCTAAGCAAATTAATGAAATGTGTAATATATGCATTTATGTATCAGCTGACAAACTCAACAACTCATACATCAGAATGAACTTTTACAATAATACTAGTGAAATTGAAAAAAGATGAAGAACCTTCACTTGGTGATATGACAAATGGAAATATACATTTGCAAGGAATTAACTATGAAGGCCAAGTCATGCTACATGTGATTGTTTTTTACAGTAATTATATATTATGTATGGCAATTTAGAAGCAGAATAGTATAATGGAAGGCAGTACCCATCTCCCCCTCATGCATTGACCATTTGCTGAACAAGACTTTTGTTTATTCTATAATAATATATCCATTTGTCCATTATAGCTCATCAAGTTTTGTTTTTATTACCAAGTGAGAAGCTAGCAATAATGCTTACATGGTGACATGAGATTCTCCCTACAATAAGAATAGTCATACAGTGAATAATTACTCCCTGATTTTTATCAAACCATTAATGCTTTTTTCACAGTGCAGATTTAACAGTCCATCTAATTTTGCATATATTGCAATAACACATCACTGTATGTTCAGCCCCTTAGCACTTTTTTCATTGTTGTATGATCTGATATATGTTGTGAAGCACATGATTTTAGGCTGTTTAGTTTGAAGAACAGGGGGGATGTAGGATTGCTCTGACTATGCGAAGGGTGAATACTGGTTCACAGCTTGTATTTTATCTTGATTATGACCAGAGGGTGTGAGAGATGCAGGACTGAATTTTAACACTGTCTCCCTTAAAATGAAATAGAACAGTTTGACATTTAGGTTACAATTTCCCTATAAGTGATCAAATTGCTTCATAACAACTCTATAGACTATCAACTTGTAGCCCTACAAGTTGACACATTGGGTAGGTGCCCTGTTCACCACACCCTTCGTATGGTACTGAAATATGCTGATATTATAGCAAATTTTTGTGATGGAAGATAATATAGGGATAGAGCCTTGACTATGGCCCAGTCAACCCAGGTTTGATTAGCAGCTTGTCTGACTGACAGAATGGAAGAGAGATGGGAGTTACCATCCTTGGCAGTCCTGTCAGCATCTCTGACAGTGATCCTTAGTGGCAGGAGGCATGTCCATAAAGGGAAATGTGGTGGGGACATGGCTGAAGTGCCATGCAGGCATCCCTGGTGCTTGCCCACTCTGGACTTAATCAAAGGAATAACAGGGAAATGGTAAAAGAAACAGCCTCCGCTAGAAGATGAGCAATGACCCAGGACATCCTTTGGATCCTTGCTGGCCCAGATTAAAATTCTGTTTTTGGACCAGTGGTGAACTGGAGTGCCAGTAGGCCCAGCAAAGGATCTGGGGCACTGGGATGGTTGTCAGAATGGTAGCAATGGTTGAAAACAGAAGTAAAAATATATATTAACAGTACTTGTTTTCAAGATATCATCCTTAGAATCATCATCCTAAGCAAAGTAACAATTTATAGTCATATGCCTCTTCTGTTATAGAACACAGCCAGAGATCAACTTAGAAATAGACCATAAACTTTTAGAACGTTCTAGGCTATAGTCTGTGACATTACTAACACAAGTGACTTCTCACCCTTAAAGCCACAGGCCCGTAGGTCACTGGTGTATGCTTATAGTTTAAACATACACATTATCTCAAAGGATGTCAGTAGAATGTATGGAAGAGCAGTAAAGACTGTATCCAATGTTGAGATACACATCTGCAGTTCAAACATCTATCAAACATACCCCAGCAAAATAAAACCATTGATCAAAGCACAGTTTTCAATTAAAAACTGCAGTTAGATCACAATCTCCAATAAACCAAGTTAAAAAAAAAATGTTTTGTACCCCTTCATCACTTTGCTTAAATATACTAACTTCACAGTCTCACTAATGTGGAGAAAGGAAAAAGGACACATAAACTGAAAGCCAATCCCCACTTTATTACCCACACAGTGTGAGCATAAATGGAATTAAATAAGACTAAATCACTAACTGTAACCGATTTCTTCTTAATTTTAGAAAGGATCACCATTTTCTGCCCTCTTTTTCTTTAAAGTACTTTTCCTCAGTGTACCTCCTTATCCTGCCCGTATTTCCCAATAAACTAGATATACCCATGGCTGCAAGCTTTGAAGCTCTTTTATGACAAATGTTACTAATACATTTCCTTCAATAGTGGAACTTTCCTTTCATAACACAGTCAAAGAGAAATACAGGTTTCTTTATATCTACTTCTTTATTAATGATTACATTTTTCAGTTAGTGTCTACTAAGTCTGCATACTTGCACTTCATATGAATCACTGTATAGAATGTCTGCATAAATGTTCACCATAAATAATTATAGTATAGTTAATAACTGTTCACTTCTTCTGGCACGATTTAGCCATCTTACATATGCCAGCTGAGATTGCTCATTTCCAGTACTGAACTGTTTTCATCCATGATGTGTTTTTTCTTAAATATTTAAACAAAACAGAAGTATTAATTTAACCCCCTTATACATCACCAATGACTAATATAAACAAAAGCATTGACATATGCCTATACTTAAGAGTAAAACCCCCTTTTTAACATGGGTCTACATTACTTCCTCGAAATACATATTCATCGAGTATGTATTCATCGAAAG
Source organism: Protopterus annectens (assembly GCF_019279795.1). Lineage (NCBI taxonomy): Eukaryota > Metazoa > Chordata > Ceratodontiformes > Protopteridae > Protopterus > Protopterus annectens. Next base: position 1,194,436,748 of record NC_056728.1, read on the forward strand.
CTATACAGCGAATTTCATTACAGTGAAGCACGGAATTTCTTAGGGTTAGGAACCACTGGCCCATCATCCCAACTTTGCCCTTTTCCCCACCGTAGTGCAATCTCAGAGTTGGTATATATAGTTGGAGGGGTGTGGGGGGCAAATCCCCCCAATTGGGGGGCTTTGATTTAGTGCTGTGTGTGTTGTGGAATGCTAGAGGGCCAGTGATTCCAAGCCCTAGGAAAAATTCCATGATTCGCTGTAATGAATTTCCCTGTTTTGCTGTTGATAAATACGTATTCGATGAATATGTATTTCAAGGAACTAATATAGACCCTTTAACACATATGTGTATGCATTCATTAAAATAATTGGTCCCAGTGAATTTATTATTCCTTCACATTTTCAAGCCCTTTACAAAGCAAAGATTTTTCAATCTCCTATCCCATTCAGTGACAGTGTTTATTCCATATTACAGTAATTATTCCAATCTATTGTGAGTTTCATATTTATGAACTTAGTTTAATATCCATCATATTTTCTACAGATTGATGAATATGTAAGTCTGTACAACACAGTTTCTGACGTAATTATTCCTTGATGTTATTCGTTATGATGTTAGGAAATTAACAGAATTAATTCATATCAGATTATCATAAACTACATAATAAAATGAGTAAAACATGTCAGAACGACTGAAATATAAAGAAATACAGCTGGATTGTACAGTGTAGTTATTGCCTTATTATGCACAGACATTCTTCTTAAACCCCAGCATTTCATATTATTATGTTATATTTTTCACAGATATTAAAACTTATGAAGTAAAGGGATTAACTGCTACAATTTTGTTTTTATTTTTATTTCCCTCAGTGTGAGGTCTAAGTCTTCCAGATATCAAACCTGGGACCATGGTTTTCAAATACAGTCTAACATTTATTCATAAGGTTTTTACCAGTTTACAATGTGATAGAGTGATACCTTGATATGTCTTTATTGACATCCAGAAATGGTAGGTATTCATTCTCTGCTGTTGATTTTATTCTGTTTTAGGATGGGCTGAACATATTCCAGCATTCATTCCGCATGGACAAAAGAATTAACCCCAGGTGTGACAAAGGTAGATCTATACAACCTTTGTAATGTATACACACCTACAGTTCATATAAAGAACTGTGTGTTCACATAACAGTATGGTGTTGTCATGTGAGAGGAAAATATACCACTTCTCCTCAGCAGGACATTAATGTTTCATATGTAGATTTAATGTACAGTCTGAGAGAATTAAATTAAACATCTTAGGCTAGATGTAAAGTAGGTAAAAGTAATGGTGAGTGTAGACGAGAGGTGAATAAGAGAGTACAAGCAGGATGGAGTGGGTGGAGAAGAGTGTCAGGAGTGATTTGTGACAGACGGGTACCAGTAAGAGTGAAAGGGAAGGTCTACAAGAGGGTAGTGAGACCAGCTATGTTATATGGGTTGGAGACAATGGCATTGACAAAAAGGCAAGAGTCAGAGCTGGACATGGCAGAGTTAAAGATGTTAAGATTTGCACTGGGTGTGACGAGGGTGGAAAGGATTAGGAATAAGTATATTAGAGGGTCAGCCCAGGTTGGATGGTTTGGAGACAAAGCCAGAGAGGCGAGATTAGCCTGGTTTGGACATGTGCTGAGGAGGGATGCAGAGTATATTGGGAAAAAGATGCTAAGGATGAAGCTGCCAGGTAACAGGAAAAGAGGAAGCCTAAGATAAGGTTTATGGATATGGTGAGAGATGCAGGTGTTTGGTGTGACAGAGCAAGATGCAGAGGACAGGAAGAAATGGAAACAGATGATCCGCTGTGGCGACCCCTAACGGGAGCAGCTGAAAGAAGAAGAAGAAGGCTAGAGGCAATCAAAGTCAGTGTTCTTCTACCTCTCATAGCTTGTGGATACCACAGTAAGCTGTGGATGGCCCATTTACCTTTCTCTTTCACTGGGCAAACTGGGGAAATGTCTATGATTCACTTTCACATTGTAGTTTGACTGAAAATCTAACATCACCTTTATCCTTGTAAGCTTGTCTGGTTTACTTAATTTATAAAGTTGGCAAACTATAGATGTATTAATGTGATCCATACCCTAAAATAGTCTGCATCAAAAATATAGCAAATTATTTAAAGTTAAGAGATTAAAAAAAAACAAAGAATCATGGTAATTATTTAAAGTTGTATTAATGAATATCACAGGCATCTTGCTTTCATTTACCGAGTGTTTAGAAAATACTTCTTAGCAGTGTATTACTTCTCTTTTAGTATACATTTTAAGACAGAGAATCATGCCATCTGTGAATGCTGGTAATTCATATGTGCTAGTATTGATTTTAAACCTTTTTTCAGGTCAATCTGCAATAAAGAAAATAAAATTGACTCCAATGCTGGGAAGGTAGAGAGTTATGATTCATTTCTTGATGAAAACAACATTGTTAGAAATGCATCCATTAAATTTGAGAGCTTTGTCAATTACAGTAGGTAAAACACATTTTATCAGTGAATGATAAAAAGAAACAAATTCAATACACTGACTCAATCATATATGTGAAAAGTAGTAAAAGTGTTTTGAAATACTTTTTAATCCATGACATGATGCACACTTTTTATAATCATTTTCAGAAAACAAATTAATCAGGTTGTGATTTGTTATTCTCTTCAGCATCAAAAAACAGTCTTTGACTTTGAAACAGCTATAGACCATTCTCTTTGACAGTATACAGTTCCCTCTATATATATATATATATATATATATATATATATATATATATATATATATATATATATATATATATATATATGGGTTCACCTTATAATTTCAAAATACTGAATTCCCAAATTTCAGTATCCCGAAATTATAAAGTCAAACCTTTAAAATCACAAACGTGCATAATTGTGAATCCGAATATCTCGAATTCGCAATTATGGCTTTACGGTTCGTTAGACACAAGCCGATGAAAGAACACAAAACTGAAAACTGGTTGCAGGAAGGAAGGCACCAAACACAAAATGTAAGAACAAGCAGTTTAATCCAAAATTAAGCGCTTTTCGTTACAGTAAATACTGTGACTTCTTCAGTTAAAAACAACATTGAGAGCATGTCCTTAAGTAGTCAGTGAGCAGTAGTTAATTAGTTAGGTAATTAACCAATATTAGTGAATCAGTTCATTTCATTATTCTTGACAACAAATTGAAAACTAGTACTCATAGAAACGGCAGTCTCTAAAGACTACAAAACTGTCACAAACACATTTAGACACACCCACATGCAAAACTCAAACCTTAACCCTACAGAAGAAACAATACTAAATGTTCTTATATACCATAAAATACCTACAAAGGTTTTTGTACTTTATAAGTACCAGATATCTAAAATACTAAAATGACATGGTAAACCCATGTTCGTTCCTACTATTGTTGATTTTTAAGATGTTATGTACAATTGATACATACTTTACATTAATTCTATACGTAAAACCCTATCTAGTAATGCTTTTTAATTTCAGAATACATACAATAGAACATCTTTCATTTAGACCTGGATACTGCCCTGCTTTGGAGTTCAGCTGCCATATTAATTCTAAACGTTCTAACTCCAGTGAAACTGGACCCCCCCATGTTATCGGGTACAATTTGGTCTATTGCCCTGAACAAAAACCTGTGATCCATGTCTTTGCGGATATGTTTAGCTAGGGCGGTTATGGCTTTACGGTACGTTACATGCGGTGCTGTGAGTGGATGGTGTTTGGTGTTGTGTGTGGATTTACATGTAATTTAAGGTAAGTGAGTGTTTTGTAAGGGTTTTGTGTGGGAGTTTGAGTGTGCATGTATGTGTTTGTCAGTTGTACATATGGGTTAGGGAAGGCAGTTGAAAGTATGGGTGTGTAAGTTTTGGATGGGTTGGTCTTTGTATATGCGTGATGTTTGTGTGTGTGCAAGGGACTGTAGAATGTGTGGGCATGAGTTTCTTTTCTGTGTCTGTGCGATCTCGGAGTTAGTATATATAAGTAGGGGGGTGGGGGACGCAGCCCACTACATGGGAGGAGCAGGTGGGATTGCCCCCCTGCTTATATGGGGTCTATATCATAACATTGAAGTTCTCTAACATCGAATGTTATAATATCAAACCCTAAACACCGAAGTGTGAAAACATCGAACAGTCAGAATAGCAAATTTTTTCCCTGGGAAAAAATTAGCTATTCCGAGAAACATACACACAGCACAAACACACAAAAAAACCAGCCATCCACACACATACACTTAAAATCCTACACCTAAACTAAACTTTACATACAGTACTAGCTATCCACTTACCTTAACCCAACCCTAACCTTAAGGTCCGTCACTATCGCACACTCACCTCACCCGCGCCCTAACCCTAACTCACCTAACCCACCCCTAACCCTAACCTACACACAATCGCACACTTACCTGACCCGCGCCCTAACCCTAACTCACCTAACCCGCCCCCTAACCCTAACCTACACACAATCGCACACTTACCTGAACCCGCACCCTAACACTAACGTCCATACAACTGCACACTTACCTGACCCACTCCCTAACCCTAACTCACCTAACCCGCCCCCTAACCCTAACCTACACACAATCGCACACTTACCTGAACCTGACCCGTAATGCTCCAACATATCGAATGCTGAAAACAGCGAAGCCACAGCAACGGTCTACCAAATTTTTTCCCTGGGAAAGAATTCAGTGTCCTGCACCTTCGTTGTTTTCAGCGTTCGACATTACGGGTTTGATATTATAACATTCGATGTTAGAGAACTTCGATGTTATATTATAGACCCGCTTATATGTACCCCTGGATTTACTAAACTTCCATGCAGTACTAGCATAGTCTTGCACAGAAATGACCATTTAGGAGCAGGATGGCAGTGCACCATGCATATTAATAATGCGCGCTGCCCGAGCTCCTAGGCTTACATGGAGCATGTAAGAGTGCAGGGAGCGTGTCTGAGAGCAGAGCTCTCAGAATAAATACGTCTCCACAATGTAGAACAGCAGAAAGGGGTAAGAAATGAGCGAGACTACTCATAGGTGTCTGCATATCCCCACCAACAGTCCCCCATGTATACAACAGCAACAGTACATATAAATAAAATGAAGAAACCCTTTTATTTTATTTTTTTTAAATCCGACTGAAGCTAACCATAGGTGCACGGGTGTGCCCATTGCTAAGCTACGGTAAAAGCAGCTTAAAAGGCTGAAGAGGATAACAAAGAAGATATATGCAAATGAAGCAGCACAGCAATAGAATATTGGGCAGAGCATTCGCCTTATGAGCAGGCATTCCTGGTTCGAGTCCCATTGCCGCACATACTGTTTAACATGGCAAACCACATTATGACCAATATTTTTGTTGCATATCCCACTAAATAACATATATTTATGAACTAGAGTACTGCAATAAATTCACATGTGAGGTGTCAGTGTCATCATGAATAAGGCACTAGTAAGCAGGTCTAAGCACAAATAAGCAGTAGTAAGCATATTTAAGCACTTGTAAGTGGCCTTAAGCCTGTTTGCATGGTGGTAAGCAATGCCTACACTGGGTAAGCAACTCTGAAGCTAACTCTCTGTAAACAGATGTAACGTCAGGTTAGCAGTGCTTACCATCACGCAAACCCGCTTACAACTGCTCAAAAGTGCCTTAATCACTCTGTATCCAACGGCCCTTGTTCTGCTCATTAACAAAATAAACAGCCATGCAGGTCTCGAACCCAGGACCCTATACACCATAATCCCAGTAGTTATCCACCAAGCCATCACAGAAGTACAGAAGAATGAGGTAGTAGTAAACATGTCCTCGCCATAGTATAACCAAACTGAATCTATGAAAGGCATCAGTATACAGTCATATGTGCCATACCCTACTAAATAACATAAATATGTGAACTGGAGTACAGCAATAAGCCCAGAAGTGAGGTGTAATTGTAATAGAGTGTTGAAGTCCCCAATAAAACACAAGGCACCCACAGAGTGTACGTACTCATCAATCAGGAATACCAGGCATACATATAAGGTGTAATGAATAACACAATGCCAAAAAGGCATTATAATGAAGGTCTAATGCAAGCAATGCTATGCATTGAGCAGGCCAGCTTAGGAGGTGTGAGAAATGTGTATACCAACTAACTCTTTGTGCCCAGTGGTATACCCCCTTAAACAATGCCAGCCTTAGGTAAGCAGGTTTTCCCATAGCTTAGCCTTTTCAAAACCGTCCAATCATAGAAAAGTGGGGGAAATTGGCCCTACTTAAACCCAAGAGGCAGGAATACATATCATAACTGGTTGTAGTTTCCCCTTGCAGGCACTATGGCAGTAAGGGGAGAAGGAGTGCGCTTATGGGCGCTACACTGGTGCATCCAGGAGTCCAAGGTCATAGCAGTACTCCTAGTTAAAGACCATGCACAGAGACTGCCGCAGGGCCAGTACCAGGGCTCCCAATATAAGGAGGAGGCATGGGACCGTCTCGCTCGTGACCTCACCAGTACCACTGGCATACCCTGAACTGGTGATCAGGTCAGGCACTACTATGCCGATCTGAAGCAGCGAAATGGGGACCTCTTGGAGGAGTGGCTCCAAGAGGCTAGAGCATCAGGGGATGTACCAGACGTCTGTAAGTATCACCCCAGTATGTGTGTAATAAGTGCCAGCTCAGGTATATCATGGATAAGCATGGCTAAATATTCCTCTTATGTCCCCCACAGCTGCAATGGAGTGGGCTGCGAATGAGGAGGCCCACATCTGTCACCTGGCGTGGCTGCAACACGAGGAAGGTCAGTAATACTCATGCTTTTACTGTCATAGGAAATAAAAATAAAAGTAGTAGTAACTTAATTGCTAGTATAAAACCTGTATTGTTCAAGGCAAGTACTGCATACACTAAAGAGTATGGCAGGAAGAGTCTCATATTGTTTGTATGGCAATAAAAGTGTACTATCCTGACAAAACAGGTGTAACTGCTGGACTGCATCTGTATATTCTGGTATCATATGGTAATGTAGATTTACAATCATGTAATAGTACTGTAGTATTAAGCACTGTTACCCATACCGTGCATCATAAATTGAATGTGTAGGAATGCCTGTATATGACAGGTGTAATCCCCAGAGGCCATTTAGTACAACTGAGAGACAAACAGACAGTAAACAGGGAAAATACAGACAACAAAAACCAAATAGCACATGCAACTGAGATGTGAACTGTTGTTTTTGTAGTACAAACAGCCATGGTTTGAATCCTGCCAGTGGTAGTAGTCTGCATACAGAATCATACCCCACAACTGTACAGATATGTCCAGAATGTCTATTAAAGTGGCCAATATCTATTGCCTATAAACCTGTCCCCCTGGGAAATCAGTGGGATGATCCCAGACGTATAGGCAGCAAACATGAAATACAACTGATTGACACACATCTATGACAACAAATCTGGCACACTAGCAACTCCCCAATACCTTATGTGACTAAGAAGCCACGTATGTCCCATTTACACCCCAACTTGTTAAGCTGTAGTCAGAGTGTGTACATTAACAGAGTGAGATGTATGCGCATAACAGTAATGTGGAACCTGGTACTGTATGTGGGAACATTCAGGTAGTGCTAATAAGCATTCCTCTCACAGGTCTGTCAGATACCAGCACTGTGATACCTTCAAGAACGAGAAAACAAACTAAAGCAAACCACCGCCAACTCCGAATAGACCAGGATGTCAATACAGTCCACTGTTGAAATATTTCCACAACGAGAAGACAAACACGCTCAGTAAATGAGAAATAAAGAATTTTATTAAGCTATATTCCAAAGCTTTTCGTTGGCGCCTTGCACCAATTTCTTCAGATAAATGAATAAATACATTTGCACCATTACAACTGATCTTTAAGTATTTAAAACAAGTAAAAACACGCCCCTATCCATCTGATAAAACATTTAAAAGTACCGTTCTTTGAAACTGAATAATACTAAAGTGTAATTGCAAATCATCGTAAATGTAAACTTAAACATATTAAACTTATAAAAATGAAATCCGATACTCTGAGCTAAACTATGTATAAGAAATTAACAATAAAAACAAATCATTCAATAGAAATATAACAACGAATATAATAAAAATATATATAAATGAATGAATATGTGACAGGTTCCTAGCCTCAAATAATATAAAGACATGTATGCGTTGTGATGACTAGCATAAAGACAGTGTCAGCTCTTATGTACAAGATTTGTGCATTAAAAGTTTGCATCATGTATACATACTATATTAAAGATATAAAATATTTTGGCTATATAAGGTAGGTCAAAACGATATTACATAAACCAATCAACATAACTAAAATAAAACTATGTCAACAAATCTACATCTAAAAAATTCTGTAAAGAAATTCTAAATATAAAAATGATAATAACAAATATAAATATAAATTCTATATATAAAAATCTATATATAAATCTTGTATGAAGATCTAAATCAACGGAAAAAAACTTATTCAGTTGAAAATTCATTGCATTGCTAAAAGTTATTTACATTATTGAAATACTGAAATACATTACCAGCTGCTTAAAATTATAGATAAGACTAGTACCGAACCTACAACAATTAATAGAGTGTTGTTAAGCAAATCCTTGTTAAAATTGAAAACAAGATATTGTTAAGTTGTTAATAAGTAATTGTTAGATCAGGGACTTGAAATGCCTCACCAATTAAAACAAAATCTATAAACTACTCAAAAGAGGCACCTATCATCAGTAAGCTCGTCACCTCACTAAACTTCTAAGTTTAAGAAAACAGCTGATGGATAACAAGCTATTGAGGCCAGGGGTGTAATAAGCATCCAACCTCAACTGCCACATGAGTTCCCTACACTCCAATCTGAGTGACTCTGACCCCCCTGAGTTACCAACATACAGTTGGTCAATGACTTGGAATGTGAACTTATGATTTGGGTTATCATGAACATGTGTAGCCAAGGCATTGTCCATTTTCTTTCTCTTAATGGCATACAAATGCTCATACATTCTGTACTGTAATTTCCTGTCGGTCTTACCAATGTAAAAACCGGGACATGACACACATTGAGCAAGGTATACCACTTGGCAACTGGCACAGTTGAACCCCCCCTCTGATGAGGAACTTCCTATTTCTGATCGAAAAAGCTGTGCCCGCCTTAACAAATCTACAATACCTACACATGTTACATTTATACATCCCAGATTGTGAGGTGACAAAGTTGTGTCTTGATTCCAAAATATCTTTAATGTTGGGGCCTCTCCTGAATGTCACCAGTGGAAACTGGTTGAACCCTGGCCCTCCGAATAAATCAGATGATAACAAATGCCAATTCCTCTTAATTATGGCCACTATTTCATTGGCATCCAAGTTGAAAGTCAAGATTAGGTTAGACCTAGGCTTACTATCCTGAAGGTCAGGTCGAGGTCTTTGAGGGGTTACTTCAAGATCAGAATGGCCTAAAATAGGTAGAAAATGGCCGTTAGCCCTCTTAACCCTAACTTCAGAGCACAACTCGCTAATCAAGGCTTCCGGATATCCTCGGCACAAGAACAAGTTGGAAATAAACCCACACTCGTCTAGGAAGTCGCTGTCATTTTACACCATCCTGGCAGCCCTGGCAAGTTGGCCCTTGACTATAGCTCTTTTCTGATGGGTCGGGTGGTAACTATCATAATGCAAATAGGAATTGGAGAAGGTCGGTTTGTGATGGATTTTAGCTTGAAACTGGCCTTGACCCCTGTCCTTAGAAAGCTCCACATCTAGATAAGATATTCTTTCTGAATCTATGGTTGATGTAAATTTCAGAAAAACAGTTGAATTTTTGAAACTAGCCACTAATTCCTGAGCCTCCTCTAGTGCGCCATTGAACAAAATGAAAATATCATCCAAAAATCTTGTGTACATGGAGATTTTCTCCTGTACAAAGGTACTGGAAAGGACAAAAACTCTTTCCCAATGGGCCATGACCAGATTGGCTACACTGGCCTCACAAGGGGACCCCATCAGGACACCAATCAACTGATGGAACCATCGATTATTAAATGAAAAAAAGTTGCAAGTCAAGATGATGTCCAACAGTTTGTCTACCATTGAAATCTCTTTGCTTGGTGCTTGAAGAAAAGACATTTCTAGTTGGATCCATTCGACTGCAACTCCATGAGGGATTGAAGAGTATAGGTCAATTACATCGATGGTCAAAAAATTAAAACTTCCATTGAATGTAGTTAATCCGACCTTCTCCAAAAAAGACCAAGAGTCTTTAGAAATATGTGGTAAATGAACTACATACTTTTTAAGAACAGTGTCCACCACTTTGGCCGCCGCATAGGTAATGCTACTTCTAGCACTCACTAGCTGATGCATGGAGGGGTCTTCGATGCTCTTGCGGATCTTGGGGTTTCCAAATAACACAGAGATGCGTGGTGAGGACACTGAGATGAAATTGTATACATCCATATCCAACGATCCATTAATGAACCTATCCTCGAAATATGACCACACTCGGTTCATACTACAATTCAATTCACTCTTGGATATTTCCCTATAAGTCTCGGTGGAAAGTACAGCCAGCAACCTTTCTGTATATTCGTCCAAGTCCATGGCCACCAATCTACCCCCTTATCGGGTTGCATCAATCTGACCAGTGAGGATCTTAAAGCATCCAATAAGTCCCTCTCGTTCTTAGAAATATTAAATTGAGCTGGGCGTTTGGAATTGAGTAAGTTCCGAATATCCGTATCACACATTTGTTCAAACACCCCCAAGCAGGGGGCCAAAGGTGGATTATACGTGCTTGGGATATGATACGGGTTTCTAGTTTGGGTAGTACCTCCCAGGAGGAGTGACAGATTGTTTTCTCACGAAAAGTTTAAGATCCAAAATAGACTTGTCCATGTTAGCACGCTTTGAAGGTACAAAAGATAATCCCTTGGCTAAAACATCCACTAGGGGTTGCGGAAAAACGAAATGTGAATAATTAAAGATGTTAAAATCCCTTCCCGTATTGTAAATTCCCTCAAAAGGCTTATCTGACCGAGGGCTAGGAACATCAACTTCCCTCATCAGTTCCTCCTGGTTTTGTACTTGTTCCTCGTCTTCCTGCTCGATGTTTGTTGTGGACCCAACAGTATCAGACTCCACCTGGCCTTGATTAGCGCTGACATCACCATGTTCTCCTGCCCCATTCATCCTCTCCTGGCTGGGTCTCCTATTAGTAACCCCTGTTACAGACTCATGTACCAGGGATAGTTCACCTTCTCTAGGTGATACGTCTAATTGATTCTGGGGTTTGAAATTAACCCCCAAGAAGTTCCCTTGAGACTTAGGGGGTTTTGGATATGCTACCCTGTCCTTGTAGGCCTTAATGTCTCTCTGAAGTTTTTTTACTTTAGTTGAAGTAATTTTGGACAGACACTGGTCAATACTGGTATATGTCCTTTCATATTTGTATCTATACCTAGAGAAGGAAACATCAGCTTTTATTTCCTCATCTAAGGTAGATAATTCATTTGTTAGCAAATTAATCACTTCCTGGTAATGTGAACTAATCAAGTTCACTATTTCATTCCCGTGTCTATCAAACAATGAAATCAAATCATGGTGAAACTTGGAGCCCTCCTCCAACCCAGTTGGATATTGCCAGGAACGAAGACCCTTATGGACAATTTGTGCTCGCCGGCATTCATTGAAGTATGACACCTCCAATTGTAATTTCCTGAGTTTGAGTAACGTTTGGTCAAAAACATGTAATTTAGTTGGCAAGTTAGAGATCTCATGTTCAAAAAAATCAGGATTGGCTCAGTCGTTATCATTTCTAAAGCAAAACGGCCTATTAAGCCATTCACTCAAATTGGAATTCACATACCCTCTCCTTGTACCATCCGAAACATCAAAATGCTGTTGTGGGGAATCTGCTTCCCCAAGAGGGCTCGTATTACCCATTGGTGGATTCCTTATACCTCCCTCTCGCTCCTGTCTCGACTGACAGGGGAACAAATTAAATTCAACCTCCGGTTCTGTCCTAGTTCTACCAGCTGGTACCAATACCAGAAACCCGATCAAAGGGACTCCCGGGGATTGTGTTTCAACTGCTGTAGATCCAAATCCTGATGGTGGAATCTGTGAGAGGTTGTCAACCCGTTTAGATAATTTATCCACTTTCTCAGTCAGTAAACTGATTATAGGTTCATAGGTTCATAGGTTCATACTAGGCTATCTGCCCGAGGGCATTTACAAGCCTAGCCCATCGTTTTGTGGCTTACGCCACCCCTTTAGTATGGGGAACTATACCCCTTATTTTGCTGTGCCTCTGTCGAGCAGTGACACTGAGGTAATCCCTGGGGTATATCTGCGATCTCCCATCCATTGGTCAAGATTTCTCTTGAACAAGGCCAGCGAGGTGCTCTGCCTCACATGTACCGGGATTTTGTTCCACAGCATAGGGAGTCTTTGGGTGATGAATCTATCCCTCCAGCACGTCCTATTAATAGCCGTGTCGAGGTTTAAGTCTCCGCCCTTGTGGCTCTGATGGATCTAGATTTTTGAGGTGAAGCATATTCATCAAATCTGGGTTTGACATGGCCTTGTATGTTAGGCAAAGGTCACCTCTGAGCAAGCGATAGCGACTGAATAGAGCTGGAGTTCTTTCAGTCGGGCAGCATAGGACAGATTTTTGAGACCCTTTATCCTTTTGGTGAGGAACTTTTGTGGCCTCTCCAGCTGCTGCAAGTGTCGGGTCAGATACATTCCAAATGGGGCATTGTACTCAATCATTGGTCTGATGAGTGATGAGTAAAGGGAGACTATGACCTCCCTTGATCTAGATGAGAATCCCTTCATGATAAGGTGGGCAATGTAGAAGGTCTTCCTAACTACTTTAGCTACATGGGTGTCGAATGACAGACTATCAACCTGGGTCCCCAGGTCCCTGATAACTTCTTCTGTGCACAGTGGATTGCCACCTATTTGGTAGCTAGGGGTAACCTTGTTTTTCCAAGGGTATGACTATGCATTTTTGGCATTTAACTTTAGGCCGTGGCTCTGGCACCAGTTATCCGTTTCTGTGAGACCCTTCTGAAGGATATCTGTGTCAGATGTGTTTTCTACTATGGCGCCCAGTTTGCAGTCATCTGCAAACTTTGTCAGCCATAACCCTCCTGTGTTTGCTTGTACTTGAAAAGTAGATGCCAAACAAGAGTGGGCCCAGGACTGAGCCCTGTGGGACACCACTTGTGACAGGCTTTGAGTCTGACATGGCGCCAGCAACTCTGACCCTGTGGGTTCTGTCACTCAGCCAGTTTGCAACCCATCTTGTGATATATGGGTTAACATTTAAGCTGATGAGTTTTTCAATGATACCCGAGTGGGGTATTGTATCGAAGGCCTTAGCCAGATCGAGGTAGGCTGTATGGACTGCCTTTCCCTCATCAATGGCTTTGGAGACTGTTTCGAAAAAGTCAACCAAGTTTAAAAGGCATGATCTGCCTTTGACAAAGCCAAACTGGGTTGGATCCAAAGTCTGCAAATTCCCTATGTCTTTATTTATGAGGTCCATTATGATCCTCTCCATGGCTTTGCAGATAAGGCTTGTCAAGCTAATGGGCCGGTAATTTCCAGGGTCGGTGGAGGCACCGCCTTTGTGAAGTGGGACCACAGTTGCAGTGCGCCACTCCTGGAATGCGTATCCAGAGGTAAGACTTTGATTAAACAGCTGTCCTAGCTGTGGGTTTAATTCCTCATTGAGTTCGTGGAGCACACAGCTGGGGACACCATCAGGTCACATGGATGCTGTGTTTTTTGCTTTGGAGAGCAGTTCTCACTTGGCGCTGGAGATGTTTGGGGGCTGCAATCGTTTGGTATAGATATCTCTCCTTTTGGGGGGGAGGGGAGAAGTTTGCTCTGAACCTGTCAGCCAGTATGTTGGCAATGTCTGTAGGATCAGTAATCTTCACATCATTTTGAACTAGTTCTGAGCATATCTGGGAGTTTCCTCCTAGGTTTCTAACATAGCTAAAGAAGGCCTTATGATTGTCTTTTGAGTCTTTAGCTATTTTTCTCTCGAAATTTGCTTTGGATGATTTTATGAGAGCTCTTAGTTTTTTACTTATAGTGATCAAGGGTGTCTTACCTTTTAAGGATTTTGCTCTATCTTGTAGTAGCTTCCTCCTTTTGTTGTAGAGTTTGTTTATGGCTGGGGTCCACCAGACTGGACGCTTGCCTTTGGTACAAAGAGTCTTTGTTTTGCTTGGGATTGCCTTATCCATGCAGTCCTGCAGGTGCTGGTAGAAGGCATTTGTAAGTGATTCAGCTGCTAGAGTACTGTTTTCCGCCGCTGGGGCCTTAAAGGAGACCACACTAGTCTTTAGAAGTGTGAAGTCGGCTTTTGAGAAGTTCTTTACTGTGGCCTTTTTATTTCAGGTGGGGGTGGGATGAGGACCTCCAGCGAGATTAGTTGTGATCTGATCTCACCAGTGAGGGTATACCTCGGTGTTGAACATTGTGCTCCCATGTTCGTGATGATGAGATCAAGTATGTTATCTCCTCTTGTGGGGATGGTGACTAGTTGTTCCATGGCATTTGAGTTTATGAATTCCAGGAACTTTTGGGCTAGGGTGTTTGGGCTTGAGTAGTGTTCCCAGTCTATATTAGGGTAATTGAAGTCACCTAGTATAATGGTGTTTGGTGATACATTTATCCTCTAGTGTTTTCAGGAAGGCCATGTGAGGTTCCTGAGTTTGTGAGGGTGGCCTGTAACATGCTACAATTTGCAGAGCAGTCTTGCCTCACGGTTAATTGCACCTGGATGGTCTCCGATGCATCGTGCGTTGCCACCAGTCTTGAGGTGTGGGTGTCCTTGATGAATATGGATACCCCTCCTTTCTTGGTATTGTCCGGATTTTGGGGCCGGAACGCATGATATGAGGTAAAACCTGATAGCTTGGGGTGCTCTCAGGAGCCTTGAACCAGGTTTCTGTCACAGCACAGACATCGATGTTCTCCATACTGAGAAGGGCCTCGAGTGCATTTTGAGATTTAGACTTCTGGCATTGAGCAGCATTACCCTTAGTTTTTTTCCTTTTTGTGTTCTAGGGTGGTAGGTTTAGAATTTGAGCCTTGCCTAAAAAGGCACTATGGGGGTGGCAAGAGCCTTTGCCAATATCCGAATCCCAGGGGTGACAGGTGCAAGCCGTCCCTCAGAAGCAGCGTGGCTTGTCCAGCATGTCATCCCAGGCAGACAGATACTGGATCCCCTTTGAATGACACCAGTGTTTAAGCCAATTGTTAAAGCTGATCATCTTATCTCTGTATTGTGGCATCATTCTTGGTGAAGGTAGGACACTGCTCAAGGTGAGGGTCATACCGGCCTGGGCTACACAATCAGAGAGCTCCTCAATGGCTCGTCTCATGTAGTCCAAGGAGGTACGTCTCAGGTCTTACACCAGCGTGGACAATGACTGAGTCATATTTGTACCTGCTGTTGAGAGACCTGAGTGCTTGCTATGTGGCGGATTCTAGCGCCCGACAGGCAGCTTACTGTGACCTTCTCCTTACTCAGTCTGGTGAGCGGGACGCCAGTGTGTCTGACTATGGAGTCACCAATGACTAGTGTGTCTGGCATTGTGTCTGGCCTTAACGGCTGTGACTGTTTGACACTCTGACTGTGAGGTCTATGTGTTGCAGGTGTTGTGTTCTGAGGTGGTGGTTGTTTGGGTGTCTGCTTTGGTGGCCTCTGCTGTTTTGGTAGATTTTGGTCAGAGCCTCCGAGTATGTCTTTGTGTGCTTATGTGTATGATTTGAGGTTGTAATGGTACTATGTGAGACTGGGTCTATAGTGTGTGTGGTAACCTTCTCCTCCTGACTGGTCTTGCCAGTCCTATGTTGAGAGAGCTCAGCCTCCAGTTTGGCCGTATAGTTGCATCTCTCGCATGTATTTGTGTTTTGTGGGAGGAGGAGAGGGTTGTCTGTGTACATGAGGCAATTGTAACATTGCCTCAATATTCCCAGGTTCACCAGCTGAGCAGGAGAGGACACTAGCAACTGATCCCTCGACATGCTAGAAGGATAGACAAAAACTTTAAAAGGGGGGTTGACACAAGGTTAGAGAAAGTCAAGTAGAGATGATCTTTTAGTTATAGGATGCGCTGATTTGATCAGTAGTATAGTTCGAGGAAGGTAGTAGGAAAATTTGAAGAGTGGACTTTAGGTAGGCTGCCTGATGGTGCAACAGTGGCAACTCCGTGCTAAATCGCGATTAGTAAGGTTAAATCTCCTGCCTCTGGCATGGCCCCAGCTTTCGGTATAGCGGTGGACATGTAAAAACCAAGATACCTTCAGGAACGAGAAAACAAACTAAAGTAAACCACCGCCAACTCCGAATAGACCAGGATGTCAATACAGTCCACTGTTGAAATATTTCCACAAAGAGAAGACGAACACGCTCAGTAAATGAGAAATAAATAATTTTATTAAGCTATATTCCAAAGCTTTTCGTTGGCGCCTTGCACCAACTTCTTCAGATAAATGAATAAATACATTTGCGCCATTACAACTGATCTTTAAGTATTTAAAACAAGTAAAAACACGCCCCTATCCATCTGATAAAACATTTAAAAGTACCGTTCTTTGAAACCGAATAATACTAAAGTGTAATTGGAAATCATCGTAAATGTAAACTTAAACATATTAAACTTATAAAAATGAAATCCGATACTCTGAGCTAAACTATGTATAAGAAATTAACAATAAAAACAAATCATTCAATAGAAATATAACAATGAATATAATAAAAATATATATAAATGAATGAATATGTGACAGGTTCCTAGCCTCAAATAATATAAAGACATGTATGCGTTGTGATTTTTATTGTTAATTTCTTATACATAGTTTAGCTCAGAGTATCGGATTTCATGTACCTGCATATATAGCAGGCTCTACAGGCATGTTACAGCACAAGATAAGATACACCTGTGTGGAAGTGCACCACCACAACCAGTGTGAACACAGCCACAGCCACATACGGCAAGCTAGCATAATATTACAGTATATGGACTATCTGTTCAACACCATCCTCATATGTGCCACTCACACACTAACCCTACATATACTGGGCCACTACACAGTGTGTCTGTGGTATTGGACATGTGTGTGCATGGCCCTACAAACATGTAAGCCAATACTGTAACATACAGTGGAGCAGCATGTAACATCAGATAGGATGGGACCTAGAATGATGACATCTACCACAGTCTGTACACAGGCCAAGGTACATATTGACAATACACACACAGTCGACATTCACCATAAGTACACAGACCTCAGTCCTTTACAAACAACTACAGAATGTCCAGGTTATGTCATGAAATATAACCCCTAATGTACATAACATGTGTAGCAGTCTGATATCTCACTGGCTTGTTATCAGACATGATGACACTAATTATGGTGTACAGCACATATGCACCTCTTAATGCATGAAATATGTACAAAGGTTGACAAAGTTGTGGCTGGAAGCACATACACAGGGCAAATATTGACATGTCGCTGTGATAACATCATACATTTACTGTTGTAACAGTGTTTGTTGTAACATATATCCTATGAGGGATATGAAGTCAGTAACTGTCACACCTTTTACCATCTACAAACTGCAATCCTCACACTACCTTCTGCAGTTCACAGATACATTATCTGTGGATAACACATGAAACCAAAGGCACCACACACTGCCCAGTCTGCAGATGACCCTACAGATGGGGAGTCCTCATAAACATAGAACTGACATGACAGGGATTAATACATGTAGGACAGCCATATCCGGACACACCCTGTTAAACCAACATTACTACAACCTATGTGGCGCATCCAATAACTGCATCAAACTGTAATAGCACTACATAGTCATCAGGGGTTTGATACCCTGTGCTGGTAAGTGTGTGATACAAACATACTTAAGTTTTACTCTTCCACCTTTTCCTGATTTGTCTTTGCCTCTGTCTGCCTCTCTTCCTCCCTCACTGGTGGATGTGGAGACCTACACCTGTTTTGCTTGGCAGCAGCATGTGTATTTTAAGTGATACTCATGATCAGCTGATGGCCTCTGCACAAATTACAGCCCTCCCCTACCTGATTACATGTGGAACAGCTGTGGTAACATTCCCATAGCCAATTGCGTGGAAACACACTCCAATATCTAGGAACATCATGTTGGTGTTGGCCCTTTTCATTCACTGTGAGCAGGAACTAGATCTGTTGTTTGGCAAACAGCATCTCAGATGGAATGGGGATTTACCTCTGACAACATACACTGTGGAAACAGGGCAACACACAGGAGGGGGTGTGCCTGACCTGACTGTAAGTGTTGCTATACTGCATTTGGAGTACTGCTGGTTTAACAATGTGTTTGTGGATATGACTGTCTTACATGTCTCAATACCTGCCATGTCAGTTCCATGTTTATGAGGAATCCCTATCTGCAGGGTCATCTGCAGACAGGGCAGTGTGTTGTGGCTTTGGTTTCATGTGTTACGCATGGAGCATCTATTTGTGGACTGCAGAAGGTAGTGTGAGGACTGCAGTCTGTAGATGGTAAAAGCCATGACAGTTACTAGCTTCATATCCCTCATAGGACATATGTTGCAACAAACCCTGTTACAACAGTAAATGTATGAGGTTATCACAGCAACATGTCATTATTTGCCCTGTGTATGTGCTTCTGGCCACAACTCTGTCAACCTGTGTACATATGTCATGCATGAAGTGGTGCATATGTGCTGTACACCATAATTAGTGTAATCATATCTGATAACAAGCCAGTGAGATATCAGACTGCTACACATGTTATGTACAGTAGGGGTTATATTTGATGACATAACCTGGACATTCTGTGGATGTTTGTACAGTACTGAGGTCTGTGTACTTATGGTGAATGTCGACAGTGTGTGTATTGTTAATATGTACTTTAGCTTGTG
The DNA here is from genome assembly GCF_019279795.1 of Protopterus annectens. NCBI lineage: Eukaryota > Metazoa > Chordata > Ceratodontiformes > Protopteridae > Protopterus > Protopterus annectens. Next base: position 1,194,455,759 of record NC_056728.1, read on the forward strand.
TATAGACTGTGGTAGATGTCACTGTTTTAGGTCCTTTCCTATCTGATGGTACATGCTGCTCCATTGGATGGTACTATATTGGTGTACATGTTTGTAGCGCCATACATACACATGTCCCATACCACAGACAGCCATCAGACCAGACTGTGTAGCAGCCCAGCATATGTAGGGTCAGTCTGTGAGTGGCACATATGAGGATGGTGTCGAAGAGATAGTCCACATACTGTAATATTATGCTAGCTTAACATATGTGGCTGTGGCTGTGTTCACATTGGTTGTGGTTATTCACTTTCACACAGGTGTATCTTACCCTGTGCTGTGACATGCCTGTAGAGCCTGCTATATATGCAGGTGCATGTGCATTCCTCCATAGGAGATGCAGGCCAGTGTTGAGCCAGTCTGCCTTTAGCCTGCACAGTGCATTGTTACATGCCTAGCAGCTTAGTGTACTTACCCAGTGAGATGTCATGTGCAGATACTTGCCAGATGTACTGCTGCCAGGCATCCCTTAACAGTCATGTATGTCAGACAGAGCAGTAGTATGCTGTACATGTATGTCAATATCTAGTGGGTAGCATGTGGCCATGGCACCCCTTTACCAGTGGTTATTATGTGTCAGGCCAGACAGGGGTGTGTGAATACATAACCTATGGTGGCAAATGTATTCCAGTCATTATGTGTTATACCCATCTACATGGCTATCTACATCCACATTGCCAGGCATGGTACACATGTTTAGCACTAAGGGATTATGTGTATACCTCTGGACTGTTCAATGTGTGTCAGAATGTCCACCTATATTGACCAATATCTCTGCTGCACTTCACAGGGGCATTACGTGCTAGCAGAGATACTTTACTATGATGTCCTTAGGATGTCTGTCAGTAGCCAATGGCACACATGTTATAAGCAGATGTGACCTACAACACACACCATGTCTGTGAAGATAATCCCAATGACAGTAGCAATAGTCTACTAATATACCTGCTATACATACCTGACATCCCCTTGCACTATGACTGTGGGAATATAGAGGCTGGGGTAGGGCTACACTCCATGTCCAGGACATATGGTGGAAATATATGTACATATTATTATCCAGATAGCCATATATATATATATGATTACACATGTGTAGTACTTCCAATTACCACTGTCATACAACTACCTATGCTAAACCCCTACATCATGTAGGCGTGGTCCCTTTACATTTCCTGTGTGATGGACATCCTTCCTGTGTGTGGGCATCAGTGTTACAGACAGCAGCTAGCAATAACTCTTACAGGCATACTCAGGGAAGCTACATACTTGTAGGAGGTTCAGGAACTGCAGACAGAGTGTGAGCAGAGTTGTGTTATGCTTTGTATAGCACTGGTGTTACAGGGTGTGTGTGTACATACTAGTTTACCTTGGAATGCAGTCTGTCTGCATATCTCTCAACTGTGGGCCTATCCTCTTGGTGGCCAGAGGTGTCTCTATCATGTGTTGTCTGTCCACCACACAGGTCCTGTGTCAGATATTTCACTGGCAGTGTGTGTGTTGAGTACTGTCAGTACATGACTACATCCATTTCTGTTTCTAACATCGATTTTCTGACTAAGGGTATGTTGCAGACTATCCTGTAACACCAGCAACTTGCTTAGTATATTGCAACAGTTTTTCACATTTGTGCCTGTGTTCCAGCCTCTGTCCTTTACCTACATACCAAGCTTTGCACATGTTCTGTAGTGAGCTGTGAGTATATCCCACTGCCATTGCTGCCATCAGTCCACTGCTGTTGTATCCCCCACATATACGGTGGGGCTGGGGCCATATATGTGTGGTCTTCACCTACACAATACATGTGTGCTCTTATGCACTCCAGAGGCCAGTTATGTAACAGTGGTATATGGCCCTGTATTATTGAGTCTGGTGGGGGGAGCACCATAAATGACCTAGGCTGTTACAAAATGAGGGGGTATCAGGGGTGAGCTGCCTTAAGGTATCTGGATGTATAGTACCATATACTTCATCTATATTTACATTACTTACACAAATTGCGTTAATGCAAGCCTACTGCCTCCTGCCATACAGACTGTTCTGTTTGTCAGTGTGCTTGTGATGGTGTTAGTTATGCCTTGTTATGTAACATTTACAACCCATTTGGTCACATGATGTCCTTACCACCTAGTGATTTTGAACAAAGTGTAGATAGAGGCTGCTGAACTATACACCTGCATTACATACTGTTGATTGCTTGATATCCTGTGGCCCAGTCTGTCCTCACTATTGTACAGTTTGAAGGGCTTGGCCTGGACAACAACAGTTGTGAACCTTTCCAGACCACTGTATTAATATAACTGTTTCACAGTTGCATTACTCTGTTTATAAGGATGTCAGTGTCTGAATGGCTATATGACATGGTGTATAAAACTGTAATAGTACACAATTAAAAGTTTTCCATTTCTGCAAACCTGTGTCTGGTGTTTTTTCCTACGACCTCTCTGTGGGTATATGTTGCAGGCAGCGATTGTCACTTGTATGGGTGGCCCATACAGTGTCCAGTTGTTCAGGTGTTAACTGTAGGCATAGAAGCTGTTCCATATTGTGTACACCTTCTACATATGTATCTTACTGTACATATTTATTCGTGTGTATGTGTAGTCACATGTATGTATGTATGTATATCTGTATCTGCATATCTGTGTCTGTGTATCTGTAACCTGGGGATGTTGATGGTTTCCACATTTTACATTTCCTATGAGAGGCAGACTGTACTGCATGATATGTTACCAATACCAGCCTGACATCATACAGGTGGGATGTAGTACTGTTAACATCTTGTGCCCATGTCATATCAGGTCCTGGTTATGTGATTTGCAACACTTGGTAGTGTATTGCAGGGCGGACTTGTTTGGCTGTGTGGTTGGGATGCCTATTCTTACAAGACGTATCATGTGTGGGGCCTGTCATCCCCATTAATGGTGCATGTAGACATATGTGTTTTTGTTAATCTGCCATTGTTATCTACAGATGTATGGTCATATATACCTATAAAGATATATATATATCTGCTTACATATAGATAACTATGTCCGTATATACCTACATAGATATATATCTGCGTACACATATATAACTTGCTGTGTATCTGTAGACATATAGGTGTAGACACATATATGTGTCGATGTAGGCATTTGCATGTATATATGTTCATATATATTAAAATATATATATATATTTTTAGGAAAAAAAAAAAAATATATATATATATATATATATATATATATATATATATATATACACATATATAGATATGTTGTATCTGTTTAGATATTAATATATTTACACACACATACTTCTAGATGTTGGTATACATTCTCTGTACTGCTGCATGCCTGGACTGGATGATATGATTTTGAAAACATCAGATTTATTTATATCTGGCATGGCTTAGTGGTAAATCACTTTGTCTATGGTGTGCAGCATCCTGGGTTCTAGCCTTGCAGAGGCTGTTTATTTTGTTGCTGGGCAGAACACAGGCCGTTGGCTACAGAGTGGTTAAGGCACTTTAAAGCAAGTTGTAAGTGGGTTTGCGTGGGTTTGCATGGGTTTGCGCAGATCTAAGGAGTGCTTACTTCCAGTTACAGTTTCTTACACTCAGTTAGCTTCTACTTTGCTTAATCTGTGTAGGCAATGCTTACCCCCGTGCAAATGCACTTAAACACGCTTACTAGTGCTTACATATGCGTACTACTGCTTATTTGTGCTTAAACCTGCTTACTAGTGCCTTATTGATTATGACACTGACACTTCACATGTGCATTTCCTGCAGTACTCTAGTTCATAAATATGTGTTATTTAGTGGGTTTTGCAACAAAAAGATTGGTTATAACATGCTTTGCCATGTAAAATAGACTGTGCTGCAGTGGGACTCGAACTGGGAATGCCTGCTCATTAGGCGGATGCTCTGCCCACTACACTATTGCTGCGCTGCTTCATTTGCACATATCTTCCATAATTTCATACCCATGGTTCCTTCCCCATCCCCTGAGCTCCACGAACACAGCAACCATCCATTCTTCAGTTGCTAGCCCAGTCATACCACACCTCCGCACATTGCCCTCTCTCCACGTCTCAGTACTTATCCAGTATACTGTCTTGACCCAAGCTTCTTCAGGCTCTTCATCCATTTAGTCCACATACGTACGAGCCTTGCCTTGTTCATCTTTTAAGACATGTGTAAACATCAGACTGACTCACAATTTTTGGTTCGTCCCAGCAGGGACGTACCTGTTTTGACTGTGCTGGATGATATGTTTGTGTTAACATCAGGTGTATGTGTATCTGCCATGGCTTAGTGGTACATCACTTTGCCTATAATATGCAGGGTCCAGGGTTTACAACTTGGGAGAGCTGATTATTTTGTTGCTGGGCAGGACAAGAGCTGTTGGATATAGAGTGACTAAGGCACTTTTAAGCAATTGTAAGTGGGTTTGCTCTGGTTTGCACGAGGGTAAGCAATGCTAAACTCCAGTTACATATGCTTAAAGACAGCTTTGATCTTGCTTAACCTGTGTGCGCATTGCTTACCTCCAGGCAAATGGGCTTAAACCCGCTTACTAGTGCTTAAATATGCTTACTACCCTTTATTACCGCTTACTAGTGCTACATTTTAGACAGTAGTAGTGTAATGGTTCTTGGGGAGATGGGTGATTTGGAAAATGTATGGGGTTATCATCCATTACATAGTTTACCTTCCATTTGTATCTGTGATACTTTATGGGGCACATGTGATTATCTGTGGACTTTGCAACATTATGACACTGACACCTCACATCTGCATTAAATTCAGTACTGCAGTTCACAAATGTATGTTATTTATTAGGCTATGCCACAAAGAATATCACAGAGTGATTTGAAGGGAAAATGGAATGTACTGCAGTGGCACTCAAACCGGGAATGCCTGCTCATTAGGCGAATGCTCTGCCCACTACTCTATTGCTGTGCTGCTTCATTTGCATATATCTTCCTCGTTATACTCTTCAGCCTTTTAAGCTGCTATAACCATAACTAAGCAATGGGCACACCCACCCACCTACGGTTAGCTCAACTTGGATTTTAAACAATAAATAAAAGGGTTTTTTCTTTTAAATTATATGTACTGTTGCTGTTGTACACATGGGGGACTGTTGGTGGGGCTATGTGGATACCTATGAGCGATCTCGCTCATTTCTTAACACCTTCTGCTGTTCTACATTGCAGGGACATGTGTATTCTGAGAGCTCTGCTCTCAGACATGGCCCCTGCACTCAAACATGCTCCATGTAATCCTAGGAGCTCAGGAGCATGCCTTGTTAATATGCATGGCGCCCTGCCGTCCTGCTCCTAAATGGGCACTTCCCTGCAGGACTAAGCTAGTCCTGCATGGAAGATTAGTGAATCTGAAGGATAGATAAAAATATAGTTGAATAGGGCCTGTTTACATAATTATTAGTTAATTTTTGTCATATGTCTTTTATGGTTACTTCATGTTTTTTCTGTTTGGTTTTAAGTACATGGGTTGACGATTTTTGTATTTATGGGATCTATATTAGACTTGACTTGTATTATATAAAGGGTTAACTAGAAGGGGATGTCTTTTTAAGAGCTATGTTTTCATTCATTTCAGGAATATCACATGACTGTAGTAAATTTGTATTTAACTTTGATTTTAATGAACGTATTTTATTTGAGGAAGTCTTGCAATTAAGCAAGACGAAAAGTGCTTTATTAAATTAGATTGTAAAGTAGAATGGTATGGTTCATCTACGGGTTTCTTTTGATTTTAATTGTATTTTTTCACCAGTTTGTGCTTTGTGAATGTTAGTCTAGCAGGACATTAGTGGCTTATATCATCTTCCTCAGGGTTCATAGGTTCACAGGTTCATACTAGGCTATCTGCCCTAGGGCATTTATAAGCCTAGCCAGAATGTGTTTGGCTTTCGCCACCCATTTTAAATTTATTTTGCTATGCCCTTTTTCGAGGTTAGTATACTGTGCCTCTGTCTAACAGTGACACAGAAGTGATACCCGGGGTAAACCTACGATCTCCCATCCACTCATCAAGATTCCTCTTGAAGAGAGTCAATGAGGGACTCTGCCTAACCTGGACTGGGATTTTATTCCAGAGTGAAGGGAGCCTCTGGGTTATGAATCTGTCCCTCCAGCATGTCCTATTTATTTCAGTGCTGAGGTTCAAGTCTCTCGAGCGTAGCTCGATGGGATTTGGATTTTCTGAGGTGCAGCATGCCCATTAATTCCGGGTTGGACATGGCTTTATACATCAGGCACAGATCGCCTCTGAACAGGCGGTATGCCACTGAGTAGAGCTGGAGTTTCTTTAACCGGGCAGCATATGGCATCTGTTTGAGCCCTTTGATCCTCTTGGTGAGGTACTTTTGGGGTCTTTCCAGTTGCTGCAGGTGTCTGGTAAGGTACATCCTAAAAAGGGCATTGTACTCAATTATGGGCCTGATGAGGGATGAGTAAAGAGGCACGATGACCTCCTCTGATCTAGATGTGAATCCCTTCATGATTAGGTGGGCTATATAAAATGTTTTTCTAACCACTTTGGCCACGTGGTTGTCAAATGAGAGATTGCTATCAACTTGGGTCCCCAGGTCCCTAATTACTTCTTCTGTACTTAATGGATTACCACCTATGTGGTAATTTGTGGGCACTTTGTTTTGCCAAAGGGGATGACTATACACTTTTTGGCATTTAGCTTGAGGCCATGGCTCTGGCACCAGTTGTCTGTTTCTATGAGGCCCTTTTGGAGGATGGGTGTGTCGGCTGGAGAGTCGATTATGGCGCCCAGTTTGCAGTCATCTGCGAACTTGGTAAGCCACAGTCCTTCCGTGTTGGCCTGTACCTCCGAGAAATATATACCGAACAAGAGAGGTCCCAGGACTGAGCCTTGTGGGACATCACTTGTAACTGGTTTGGAGTCTGACATGGCTCCAGCAATTCTAACCATGTGAGTTCTGTCCTTGAGCCAGTTTGCAATCCATCTAGTGACATAGGGGTTTATAGTTAAGCTGGTGAGCTTATCTATAATGCCCGAGTGGGGTATTGTATCGAAGGTTTTTGTGAGGTCCAGGTAGGCTGTGTGGACCACCTTCCCCTCGTCAATGGCCTTGGTGACTGTTTCAAAGAAATCAACCAGGTTTAAGAGGCAGGATCTGCCCTTAACAAAGCCGAACTGGGCAGGACCCAATGTCTGTAGGTCCCCAATATCTTTATTTATGAGGTCCATGATGATCCTTTCCATTGCTTTGCAGACCAAGCTAGTCAGGCTTATGGGGCGATAGTTTCCAGGATCCATTGAGGCACCACCTTTATGGAGAGGGACCACTGTTGCTGTACGCCACTCTTTGGGCACATATCCTGTAGTAAGGCTGAGATTGAACAGTAGTTTTATGTTTGGGTTTAGCTCTTCTTGGAGTTCATGTAGGACGCAGCCCGGGACACCATCTGGTCCCATTGATGCTGTGTTTTTTGCTTTGGAGAGTGCGGCTCTTACCTGAGCATCTGAGATGTCAGGGGCAGCACTCTGCTGGGATAGATATTTGCCCTTTGGTGGTGGGGAGAAGTTTGCGCTGAACCTGTCAGCTAGGATGCTGGCAATGTCTGTGGGTTCAGCGTATTTTTTGTCATTTTGGACTAATTCTGAGCATATCTGGGAATTACCACCCAGGTTCCTAACATAACTAAAGAAAGCCTTGTGATTATCCTTAGTGTCCTCTGCAATTTTTCTCTCGAAGCTGGCCTTAGACAATTTTATGAGTGCCCGTAGTTTTTTGCTAATACTGATCAGTGATGCTTTCCCTTTTTGGGATTTTGCTCTATCATTTAGTAGCTTCCTCCTTCTATTTTATAGTTTGTTTATGGCTGGGGTCCACCAGACAGGACGTCTGCCTTTGGAGGATTGGGTCTTGGTTTTATTTGGGATCGCATGATCCATGCATTCCTGAAGGTGTTCATAGAATGCGTTTATAAAGGATTCTGCGGTCTGGGATATATTTTCCAGAGGCCCGGGGGCTTTGAAGGATTCCACCTCGGTTTTGAGGAGTGTGAAATTTGCTTTAGAGAAGTTTTTCACTGTGGTTTTCTGGGCAGGGGGTGGGGTCGGGATGTGAATATCCAGTGAGATTAGTTTATGGTCTGATCTTACCAGTGCGGGATACACTTCTGGTCTGGAGCATAGAGTCCCCATGTTGGTGATGATCAGGTCCAGTATGTTTTCCCCTCTTGTGGGAGTGGTAACAAGTTGTTCCATAGCATTTGAGTTTATAAATTCTAGGAACCTTTGGTCTAGGGTATTGGAGCTAGAGTTATGCTCCCAGTCTATGTTTGGGTAGTTGAAGTTGCCCAATATAATGGTGTTTGGAGAGACCTTCATATTTTCCAGTGTTCTCAGGAAGGCCGAGTGGGGTTCCTGGGTTTGGGAGGGTGGTCTGTAGCAGGCTATAAACTGGAAGGCAGTTTTACCCACTGTTAGTTGCACATGGATAGTCTCTGATGCTTCGTGCTTTGCCACCAACCTGGAGGTGTGGGTATCTTTGATGAATATCGATACTCCCCCTCCTTTTGTGGTTCGGTCCAAGTTTTGGGGCTGAAAAGCATGGTATGAGGTATAACCTGATAGTGCTGGGGTGCTCTCGGGAGCCCTGAACCAGGTTTCTGTTACTGCACAGATATCAATGTTCTCCATGCTAAGGAGAGTTTTGAGTGCGTGCATCTTGAGGTTTAGACTTCTGACGTTGAGTAGCATTACTCTTAGTTTCTTATCCCTTGTGATACCTATGGTGGTGGGTTTGTCTTTTGAGCCTTGCCTAAAAAAGGCACTATGGGGGTAGCAAGAGCCTTTGCCAATATCCGAAAGCCCAGGGGTGACAGGTGCAAGCCGTCCCTAGCAAAGCATCGTGGCTTGTCGAGCATATAATCCCAAGCTGACAGGCATTGGATCCCCTTTGAATGACACCAGTACTTAAGCCAATTGTTGAAATTGATCATCTTGTCTTCATATTGTGGCATCATTCTTGGTGAGGGTAAGATGCTACTCAAGGTCAGGGTCATACCGGCCTGGGCTACATGCTCAGAGAGCTCCTTTATGTCTCTTTTCATGTAGTCCAGGGAAGTACGTCTCAGGTCATTCACACCAGCATGGACAATGACTGAGTCATATTTGTACTTGCCTTGGAGTGACCTGAGTGCTTGTGTTATGTGGTGGATCCTAGCGCCCGACAGGCTGCTCACTGTGACCCTCTCCTTGTTCAGCCTGGTGAGCGGGACGTCAGTGTGCCTGACGATAGAGTCACCTATTACAAGTGTATCAGGTGTGTTGTTTAGTCTTAAGGGCTGTGACTGTTCGGCACACTGGCTTTGTGAGATATGTGCTGCACGTGTTTTGTTTTGAGGTAGCGGTTGCTTGGGTGTCTGCTTTGGAGGTCTCTGCTGCTTAGGCAGATCTTTATTTAGAGCCTCAGTATGTTTTGTGTGATTATGTGTTTGGTTTGCTGTCGTGATAGGTCTATGTGAGACTGGAATTGTAGTGAGTGTGGCTTCCTTCTCCTCCTGACTGGTTATGCCAGTACTGAGTTGAGAGAGCTTAGCCTCCAGTTTGGCTATATGATTGCATCTCTCACATGTGTTGGAATTTGTTGGGAGGAGGAGAGGGTTGTCTGTGTACATGAGGCAGTTGTAACATTGCCTCAAGATTCCCAGATTCACCAGCTGGACTGGAGAGGAGATTGACAACTGACCTTTGGACATGCTAGAATAATATTGGGAATTCCTTAATAATTGAAAACAAGGACCAGTGGGGAGTGAGGGTGTAGTGCTTTTATTTTTTAGTGCTGACTTATATAATTGCTTTAGTGAGCAAGTGCCAGGTAACTTAAGTGCAATGTGTTACAGGTAACTTAAATGCAAAAACAACAAACAGTAACTTTCTTTCAAGTGAAACAAGGAAATAAGTACAGTAAGCAATGCAGATATCACTAGTGATCCACAGAAGCGCTGAGAAGCCGCGTATTAGGTGGAATTAGCATTCCAGGGAAATAACAAGCAAACAAACAACAAGCATATAAACAAAGCTAGATTCAGCAGGCCTGGATCTAGTCTATGCTACAGCAAACAAGGTGTACCAATTTCAGTAAGATACAGTTCAAATATTCAGGCACTATAAACCTTTAACCAGAAATTCCCAGCTCAGAAGGGCAGAGTCCAGCCTCTTCTCCCACAAGAGTGCAGACCACGAACCTTCTTAATGTAAAATAACTGGCCTGAAGCCCAAGTGCTTAAACCAGAACTAATACACTTTAAGAATAACAGACACTGGGCTCTCATTCAGCAGTTCCCAACTTAGAAGGATGAAAGCTACCTGTCCTGCCACCACAGTGCATGCCACAAACCTTCCTAATGTAAAACAACTGGTCTGAAGCCCAAGTGCTTAATCCAAAAGACTTAGAATGATAGCTACACTTTAATCAAGTTACTACCAAGCAGTAATAAATACAATTGAATACTTTAGGGAATGCCTAGATTAGTGCTCAAGTTACACAAACAAAGCTAGATCCAGCAGGCCCGAATCCAGTCTATGCCACAGCAAACAAGGCGCACCAACTTCAGTAAGAAGCAGTTCAGATATGCATGCACTATAAGCCTTTAACCAGAAATTCCAAGCTCAGAAGGGCAAAGTCCAGCCTCTCCTCCCACAAGAGTGCAGACCACGAACCCTCTTAATGTAAAATAACTGGCCTGAAAGCCCAAGTGCTTAAACCAGAATTAATACACTTTTAGAATAACAGACACTGAGCCCTCAATCAGCAGTTCCCAACCTAGAAGGATGTAAGCAACCTGTTCTGCCACTACAGTGCAGACCACAAACCCTCTCAGTGCAAAACAACTGGTCCGAAGCCCAAGTGTTTAAACCAAAAGGCTTAGAATGAGTTACACCAAGCAGTAATAAATACAATTGAGCACTTTTAAGATGATGCAAAAGTAAAATAAAGTAGGTAGAAACACAAGTACAGTAAAAGCAGATGATTTTTTTTTTCTGAACAAGTGCTGAGATCAAAGAAACAGATTTGAGTGCTGAAACTAGAAAACTGGCTAGTTATAAGAAAAAAAACTAAGCTAGAAGGCTTCCCTCCAACACAGAAGGGCTTGGGGGCTCAGAAGCCTACAAATAGTCTATACCACTTAACAGGAAAGGCAGGAAACAAGCTTACATTTTTTTCTGTTTCCCAGATGCTCTCTTTGTACACAGTAGGAGTGCCTGAAATCAGAATATGATCTCACTGCACTCAGTTGAGTGAGCAAATGAGATGGGCCCAGAAGGAGTATCCAAACACAAATTTACAAGAGGGGCGGGCAGTTTCAAGGCCACTAAGATTAACACCAAAACAAAAACAAGGAGGGTGGGTGGGACTAACTGAAGAGCAGAGTCAAAACTTCCAGTTCAGTTAATATTCCTGCAACACAGTTAAAATCAATTTAAATACTGTATTTTTTGAAAAAAAAAGTGCAGATAAAGGTACTTAAATTTTCTTATACGTCCAGTTGAATACAGCAAGTTCTTAGCCGGCCAAAGCTGAGGTTTTTAAGCAGAAAATATTTCACACTGTACCACTTAAATAGGCAAGGACAGGAAATTAAACTGTTTGGGCCTAATCAATGCACTTAAGTTAGTAAAGTTTGATTTAATCGCTTTAGCGAAAGAAATCTAAAAATGGATTGACCACAGGAGGCATCTTATATAAAAATGTGTTAAAACTTTAAACATAAAACAAAAACTGGCCTTAAAATATAATAAGGTATGTGGAAAATTACTTTCAGTAAGTATTCCTGACCAAGATTGGTTTTGCTATATTTCACTTTTACCCAGAGTTATGCAGGTCAGAAAATTGCAGATTTTTTTGCTGGAATTGCTTCCACAAGTATTTTTACACATCAGAAAGGTTAAGTAGGGTATTCCCTACTACTAATCCTGATTGTTGAAGATGTTCACAAGGTGAAATACGAGATTGGGGACATGTTTTTTTATATGTGTCATAAGATAAATGATGTTAAACATGCGCTCAGGCACAGCTAAAGGAACTGCTGGAAGAACACATAGGTTGGCCAGAGCAGACCTCCCGTCCAACACGCAAGCAGTAATCTTTAATTTAGTTCATGATATTGGTTAATAAATGTATAAAACATTTATGGAGAAAGCATTAAAGTCCAAACATATCTCAATTAACTGACTTGCTAGATGAAGTGATGCAACTAGAATGTTCACATCTTTCAATGAGCTCCAAGCTCAACCCTGTGCAAAATTGGTCACTTTGGTCTACGTTCAGACCCATAATTAGTGATGGGAGCTAACCATGTAGGAAAACATTACAATTAAAGATGATGACTTAAAAATACTTATGCTTCAGGATTCAGGTTATTAATTGTCATCAGCTCTGATTTATATTACTGTTCAAGCCAAACTGTAGATCCTAACAGGTAAAAAATGATATGTGCTTTTAAGGTAACTTTATTGAATGAAAACAAGAAGTCTAAACAATATTATGTCAATGGTATATTTATTGTTGTATTAACCAATAAGTTCTTCCAATATGTACAAACTGACACATATTTTTATGGAAAGTGTGTTAAACAATTGTATGGAGATTGAAAAATGCTGTGATATACCATCATTGAATAAAATAAACAATACTTAATTGAAAAAAAAAAATAGCTGCCTTTAAAGAGTCCCAGCTTAAAGCGTGAAAACTGCTTTACAGAAAGACATTAGTACTGCCAAGATAAGGGACACTATGCTCTAAACATACTGTATTTAGGATTACGGGTGCTTAAGAAAAGTGCCTTATTATCTGCAATGTGAACCACCTGTCATATGACACTTACTACTGTTACTATAGTGATGGGATAATAAAACAAAATTAATTATGACATAATCTTACCATCAACCAGATAGACTGCCCTGTTGGTTAAACAAAAAAGTATAAACATTCACATACAAAGCTTTATAATTACAATTTAAAAAGTAAAACATTTACTTTGCAACTATATTTTATTCCACTGGTTCTTTAAGCAGATATCTGCAGAAAATGATGTAAATTTAATTTTTAAAAAATAAACACCTATATGAGCAAAATCACTGAGGCTAAAGCAAATTTCTATGGAAGTTCTATAAATGGAAATTCATGCAAGTTTACACCTAAAACAAATGAGATAACTAATGAACACAAAGCAATTTCCGACTCATTTATCAGTAACTAATTCAGTGCTCTCTTGTTTCTGTAGTATTTTGTATAAGACTTCGTTTAGGGCCTTATTTCTGTGCTTTATTAAAAGTGTCAGCCAGTCATCTAGTAGTATAGCCATGAAATGAAGCAGAACTAAAACATGTTAGTTCCAGCATGTCAGGGATAATGCAAGGTGTCAGCCCTGTTCCCCCAATGACATCTTTATGACAGATACAGATTAATTAAGACACTTTAACATAGGACAAGACAATCCCTATTTCTCTGACAGGCACTGAACCATTTGAGAAAATCTTTTTGTAGACAAAAAGCAAATATGATAAATATAATTGTAAACTTGGTGTTGGTTAAGAAAAAATCAAAAATATGATTTATTTTTCCTCTATGGGTACATGTTGGCAAACAAAAAAAATATTGATTATGAACTTCTGCATTACACTGTTTTTTTCTGGTATTCTGTTTTAATTTTTGTTACACAGTAAAGATCTACTTTAAAAATTCACCTATGCATGCCTCGCAGAAAACTTTCTATATTCAGAGCCAGCCCTGCTTATAGTGCAGCAACATGACGATGTGCAGCAGCAGCATGGTGTGCTGTCCCTGAAGCTGAACACTAACGACGCATTCTGTGGGAGGGGCATATGCTAATTCGCTATGTGCTGTACCTCAAAACTGCTTGTGGAAGCCATTTATGCAGTTGTGTAAGTTGGCACAGCCTCTCCTGGCCACTCATGCTAATGAATATGGCCAAAATCATATGAGTATCCATTGTGGTAAAGGTAAGTGCCGGACAATTTAGTTGGCCGGTAGTGCTGGGGGTGTGTCTATATGAGGGGCTGCATGGACATGTGTATTTGTGAGTGTCTGTCTCAGAGGTCACAAGATTGTGATAAATGAGGGTTTAGGTTAGCTGTGTGCGTGTGTGTGCGTGTGTGTGTGTGTGTGTGTGTGCGTGTGTGTGCGTGTGTGTGTGTGCGTGTGTGTGTGTGTGTGTGTGATGAATGTTTGAATATGTGTGTGTGTGTGGGGGGGGGGGGTTGGAATACACACTCCACTAGACTAATGAGCAACTCCTGCAACATTGCTGGAGGGAAACACAAGTCCACAGGAATAACATTTACATTGTACCTTAAAGGCACTTAACAAAGACATCCACTGGGGGGAAACACTAGCTACCAGGAATAACTCCTTAGGATGATGTCGGTTAGGAGGAATTAATAGCCGTTAAAGATATCTCTTTAAGATAGCATCACACATATAGAAGTTTCTGTGTTTTTCTTGGTCAAGATAACATGAGTCAGAGGGGGGGGGGGGGCACTAGACATCAGAGATACCCTATACAGAGATAATAATGACACCTATTAAAAACAGAAAAAGATGTAGGTAGAAGTCCACAACACCAAGGATACTATAAACAGCATGACTTAATGACACTAAAAAGAATGAACCTGTGTATCCTCACACTTTCCACACAGAGCATCAGTCCTGTGAACCACCACTAGACACCAAGATAACATGGATGAATTCTTAAAACCAGAAGAAAAACAGTACAGTATAAAGGCAGGGGGAAATTATTTCAGTTCTGTAACCTTGAACCTAGAAACAGTGGTAACAACCCACTATGCTAACTGCTAAGTATTTGCAGCAATAGTTTTTATATCATATAATGTGGATCATGGCCATTACTATCAATAAACCTATGAATCTTATAGATCAGGAAATCGAGTTGTTGTTGTTGTTGTGTCTTTCAGCTTTTCCCGGTTAGGGGTCGCCACAGCGGAACTCTGGTCCGCTAATGATTGGCAGTTGATTTTTACATGCTAAGTTGCCAGCCGTAACACACAACCTTCAACGAAGGTACGCCCATTCACGCATGTCTCCACGCAGAAGACACTCTAGCTGTGAGTCGAACCGGTCAACGTCTTTCTGTGAGGCGACAACGCTATCGGAGCACCACCACCGCAGATTACATCAAGAAATCGAGTAAATGCCAAAAATAACTGGGGTAGGTACAGCATCAGGTAAGAATTGCCTTTAGTCCTCTTACAAGCTTAGAAAGGCACTTATTGAAGGATATGAAGTTTGAAATTCTGTCAAGGTTTGACTGTAATCATCAATGGTTTACTAAGACTGGAAAATGGGACACTAGGAATGTTCTGAAAACCCAGGGACTGGTACTGACTATGAGTTAGGGGTGTGTGGTGGTGGGGGGGGTGAATGAGGGAGCACCTATGCCAAAGAGATGCATGGGCTGCCACTGTTAACTACAGCAGGAAAGTACAATCTGTAGTCAACGTTGTTAATGGTGATTCAAAGACATACTAGTTAGCTGCCCTCCTCATTAAGGTGAATGTGCTTCTGAACTGCAAATATATGCATAGTGGAAATAAGGCCTTTTTACTGAAGCTCTTACCAAGAGCTATGAGAGTCTTTCTGAATTCCTAAAGACTATTTTAACATGTTCAGAGGTACAGTTTTTGCCTTTTTACTAGTATACACAGACTATGTCGTACTTCATATCAATTTTAAAAGACACAGGATAGCAGCAAAATGAAAGCTTGACTTCATTCCTACTTGTGCATTTGTAAAAACATGCTCTATGTACTTTTATAAACTATTTATAGTCACTGCAATGGAATAATGAAACTTTTATGGATAACAAAACAACTAGAAAACTGTTGAATAGATCATATGCAAAAGATACAGCAAATAAATAAAACAGTAAAATATATAGAACTGAGAAAGTATGCAGAGATGGGTGTTAATATGTAAATAATATACTTAGCAATAAATGATTTTCCTATAACCTTTCAACCATATTTATTAACATGCATTTATTGCCAGTAACATGGCATAGTGGAACAGGACATTTACAATGACCCTAATTACCAATAAATAGTCCCAGAGAGACAGTCCTGTAGAGTGCAGTCTCAGAATTGTCAAGGGGATGTTTGGGGAAATGGTAAGGAAAAAAAGAAAACAAATGATTCTGTGAGTGGATGATAGGCCATAAAGCTTTCATCCCTTGGGGAATGAATGTGTCATTTGAGTTGCCAGTGATGGTGGTGGGTTCTCTGCAGTCAAAGATGGAGTAGAATAAAACTAAATGAAGAAACATATAAAACACATATGCATTGTGCAAAAATCATTACCATTTACTTCATACAGAGAAAAAAATACTAATGTACTGGTCAGCAAAGACAAAAATTATGTAAATTGTCTGTATTAGTACAAATCAAAATCAGTGCATTACTGGTGATTCTGTATTTTGTTATTTATCAGGGTTTGCATTAGGTCTTCTTACTTTTCTATATCCCTACTTTATGCACACACACATTATTATGTCAGACTTGTACTGATCTGAGCCACCTTGCCTCTTTTCTAACAAGTATTCATTCTACCTGCTTTGTGTGGGGAGCAGTATTGATAAAATGCCTTCATATTCAATTGTTCAAAGAAGATAGGGATGAGTTGTCTTCTCTCACCTATCCTTGTAAGATGTTGCACACTATGATGTTGAGTCCATAACAGGATGAACACATATATATATGTTTTGTCTGTCTTGCCACTTTTGATAAACAAAGCAATTTGCTTTTTGCCCCAGAAGTTCCCTTACATAATCAAAGTATTTTTGACTCTGGACTGCCTGCATATGACCTTTACTGAGACATCTTCATAAGAGTATTCAGAATCTCTGCATCAAATCCACTATGAGAGATTTAGACAAAGGCCTTTTACTCAATCTCATGCTAGTCAAAACCAGGTTATTAGCATTATAGAAGGAAATAAAACCGCATGCCAGAAGTTACAAGCCACAGAATCCTGATTCTTGTAAAACGTTCCCTGAACAGCACAGCTATTATTTGACAACACACTGTAGACTACCTTTTAATCATGTTTTGAAGAAAATGCCCATCAATCACACTAGAGCCTTATTTAATCAAATAGCTATGCACATTGTCTGATAACTGTACAAAAAATAGCATAATAAGCATGTTTGAAGGAGGAGGTAAGTCATCCTGTACTCTCACATTCCCTGCATCTTATATATACTTGCCAGCAATATATGGCAAATGTGGCATTTGGTGAGTAAGGCCCAAATAGGTCATTAATAAAGGTGCCTTATTATCACGCCAGCATAGTAGATGATAAATGCAACAGCATTAATACCAAAAATGAATTGAACAACCCTATTCAAATGCCAGCAACAGAAAGAAACTAACTTCTCTGCAAACATAGAAACTTCTATATGTGTGATAGAAAATGTAGGCCGGGGAGGCACCTGACTACATTTCCAAGAAAGAAGAGGAAGCAGCCAGATGAAAGAAATAAAAAGGTTATATTAGGAGGATGCAGTGTAGTGATAGTGATGGGATGAGGAAGAGGACTACACTGATAAACCAGGACCAGGACAGTGAGGTAGGGGATGGTAATGCACCGGGAGTGTAAGTTTAAGTGTAAGTTTAATAAAAATGCATGTGTGTGGCTTTATGTTAATGTGCATGAGTGAGTGAGGGTGTGTGTGTGTGTGTGTGTGTGTGTGTGTGTGTGTGTGTGTGTGTATATATTTAACTGTGAGCTATTAAAAAGAAGTTAAATTAGTGTGATTGGGCTACAAAATAATTTTTTGTGCATTTCAATTTGCACTTATGTAACTAAATATACAACTCTGCCATTTATTTTACAATGGCTAACACCAGCATTATAGGCTATAACATGTCCCACATTTGCTTAAATTAGTTATAATCATATTTTTACTTTTATTTGAGGAATCCATCTGTTTTCACATAGCATGTACCAGTTTTTGGTGAACTTAGAAGGGTAAACACTATATATTTATATTATGACCCCTCTTGTTGAATGCAGCAGTTGTCCCTATACCATTTATTTTAAATGTTACAAAAAATGGGAGTATTTCTATTCAGACATGAAAATCCTTGAATAATATTTGAATAAATTGATTTGATTAGTAGACCCACAAAAAAGATGTACGAGCAACACACTGATGTGGTAAATAAGGGATAAACTGGTTGACAAGGTTAAAAGGCTAGCTACTACATATTTCTGTATTCATTAGCCATGCAGACAGCACAGACAGAGAAAGACAAAAACACAGGTACCAGATGAACAGCTCGGTCTTCACCTCAGAGCCAATAGCATGTATAAAAAGTCGAATAGCCACAGTAGAAGGAAAATTCTTTATTGCAAGGACAAAGTAAGTGCTTTCACGACTTTCTAGGTCACTTCATTAGACTTAATAAAACATCTCATACCTTCCTTGATACATATACTTTCAAAGTGACCAATCAGTTAAGACAAACAATTAAATATTTATATCAGACTCAATTAATTTAAAAATAGTAGAAAAAAACATAAATAGACATAAAACTGTTAAAAACAGTATGCAAGTTCAAATGTGAATGCCTATAGAACCATGTAGAAGGGAATTAGTGCTTTAAGGCTCTTGCCTTTAAAAATGGTTTCAAAGAAACAGTATCATTAATGCCTGGGGGTTTGTCTGCATTTAGTTGCAGAATCCATTTTTGCTCAGCCTCTTCTGTTCTATTTCTAATGTCACCCCCCTCTGATATTTTCTTCCAGAACTTCTAAAACTAAAAATTTAAAAACATGGTGCATCCCTTCAGCTTCCACATGTTTAGCTAGAGCACTACTCTCCTTTTTGTTTGCTATGTCCCTCATATGTTCTAAAAAGCGTTCTTCGAACATTCTATTAGTCTTGCCCACATAAAAAAACTTTACAATATTGGAAAAAACTAAGATAGACTGTATTTCTAGTCCTGCAGTTTGCATAGAAATTAAATTAAATTCTAAACTTTTGCTGTGGATGTATGAAAGTGCTGCATGAGAAAATGTACTTACAAGCTCTTCAGTTCCTGCACATATATGTCCCTATCTATCTGATGTGTTCAGAGACTTATGTGTTTGGGTTTTATAACATAGCTGCCTTTTAAGTGATTTTTTTGTTTGTAAATGAGAAGTGAGGCCCAGAGTCTATGAAGCCTTCAAGTTCTTTAGTGGCTAACAATATGTTCCAGTTCTTCCTAAATATATCACAAAATTGACTGACATCACTTGCATATGTAATGGGGAACCTGGGTTTCTCATCCCTGGAGTCGGTTTCAGGGTTATCTCTTGTAGTTTGTTCTGAGAAGTAAGGCCTACCCTTCCCTTGACATTCTTGATATACTCCTTCTTTGGTGGTGTCTATTTCTGTCTGGTTATATCCTCTATCAAGTACTTCTCCTTTTAACACTTTCATAGACCTCTCCAACTCATCATTTTTACTATGTCATCTTGAGGCTCTCAGGAACTGCACTTTCATAATGTTTTGCTACCATGTCTTTGTGTATGTTGTTTTTACCTAATATGGAATTCTTTCTACTTGTTTTTTATACAGACTAGTAGCCAAATTTTAAAAATGGTGTTGTGTGTAGGTACTCTAAGAATCTACCCAGCATCTCTATTGAATTTTCCCATACAAAAAACATGTCATCCACAAAACGTGCATACCACAGAACATACTTGCTAAATTCATTTCCCTGTAGTAGAAATGTTTCTTCCCATTGGACTAAAGTTAGGAAGGCATAGCTGTTTGAACAAGCTGTGCCCATAGTTACGCCAACCTTTTGTAGGTAAAATTCTTCTTTAAAGACAAAAAAAAAAATTACCTCTAAGTACACAAATGAACAGATAAAATTATTTGATGTTCTAGTGAAAAAAATCAGAAATGGGGCAGATGGATGAAAAAGCTTCAAAGGGATATGAATGATTTTCAGTCCGGTGCTGTTTTTCAATGGCCCAAGCCTTTTACTACAGCAACAGACCAGCCTGTAAACCCAGACCCTTTTGTGACAGATAACACTCAATCACCAACGAGAAGCCAAATAACTGAAGAGGGAGTGACTACAGCCACTAACACTGAGGAAACACAGAGTTTACCAGTGACTCCTGCTGAGCAGCAGTCAACAGTAAAACCAAAGGATATAAATATAAGAAGCAGCAAAAAGAATGATAACAGAAACCTATCTAGTGAGAATCCCCCTTTTCCTATGGAACAGAAGGGAATATCAAGAACTCAAATGATATCCTTCACATTAATGAATGCTCTACCGATAAAAAGCAGATCAAGGAGCAGAGGAAGGAAGGGCTGAGTCAGGCAGATACCAAACACAGAAGCAACACAGAATACAATGGTAGCCTGCAGCAAGAACACAAAAGTCTGGTAATAAATCTTTCATCTTTAACACTAACTGATGCACATATGTCACTTTTGAATAAAGGGCTGTCATTTATTCCAGCCCAGAGAACTGTGTTAGTTGATATTCTTAAAGAACTTAAGTTATTTGGTCACAACTTAACTTTAAAAACTATGTTTAAAGCACAGATGACTGATAATGTGAATATTTAAAATAAAAAAGTACCTTTGTACCTAAATTACATCCTATGGTAGTATCCTATGTGTCAGTATGTGAGATGCAAATAAGGGAAGTATTTAATTCAGATAGAAGAGTTGAGTAAAGAAGAATCTGATGCTCTATATGACCTGAAGAAAATGCATTCAGTGGAAATTAGACCAGCAGATAAAGGAGGGGGAAATTGTGATTATGGATAGGGAATTTTACATCCAGCAAATGATGAAACTACTGAATGACCATGAAACCTATACCTGTATCTCAGTAAATATAGTAAAATGTGTTATAGACAGGATTGCTGTTTTGTTGTTTGACTTGCTGACAACACATTTGATAACAGAGGATTTAAGTATTTTAATGTAGAAACTCCCACCATTCCAGTTATATATGGCCTTCCCAAGGTACATAAAGACATCATATGTCCATCTATGAGACCAACAGTATCTAGTAGAGGTTGGGCATGTCAATATATGTAGAGAATAACCTTCATCCAGTGCTTGAAACATGTGAAACAGTATTTAAAGACACAAAATATTTTCTCCAAACACTGAATAGAAAGACAATTTTGATAAATAAAGAGTATCTGCTTGTAACCTTAGATATTACATCACTTTCCACAGTGATTCCAAATCAGTGGGGAATAGACATTAGGAGCTTGCTATGTTCTAAATGTGTTTTCTCTAATTATAAAGTGAATCTGTTATGCAGTCTGCTTGAAATAATTTTGGACAATAATGTTTTTGTCTTTAAAGAAGATTTTTACCTACAAAAGGTTGGCGTAGCTATGGGCACAGCTTGTGCAAACAGCTACGCCAACCTAACTTTAGTCAATGTGAAGAAACGTTTCTACTACAGGGAAATAAACTTAGCAAATATGTTCTGCAGTATGCACGTTTTGTGGATGACGTTTTTTCTATGGGAAAACTCAAGAGAGATGCTGGGTAGATTCTTACCTACACACAACAACACCATTTTTAAAATTTACCTGTAAGTACTCAAATGAACAGATAGAAATCATTGATGTTCTAGTGAAAAATCAGAAATGGGACAGATGGCTACTAGCTTGTATAAAAAACTAAGTAGAAAGAATTCCATATTACATAAAAACAGCATACACCAAGACATGTTAGCAAAAACATTATGAAAGCGCAGTTCCTGAGAGCCTCAAGATGACATAGTAAAAATGATGAGTTGGAGAGGTCTATGAAAGTGTTAAAAGGAGAAGTACTTGATAGAGGATATAACCAGACAGAAATATACACCACCATAGAAGGAGTATATCAAGTACGTCAAGGGAAGGGTAGACCTTACTTCTCAGAACAAACTACAAGAGATAGCCCTGAAACCGACTCCAGGGATGAGAAGCTCAGGTTCCACATTACATATGCAAGTGATGTCAGTCAATTTTGTGATATATTTAGGAAGAACTGGAACATACTGTTAGCCACTAAAGAACTTGAAGGCGTCATAGACTCTGGACCTCACTTCTCATTTACAAACAAAAAATCACTTAAAAGGCAGCCCAAACACATAAGTCCCTGAACACATCAGATAGGATTGGGACATATATGTGCAGGAACTGCAGAGCTTGTAAGTACATTTATTCATGCAGCACTTTTATACATCCACAGCAAAAGCTTAGAATTTAATTTAATTTCTATTCAGACTGCAGGACTAGAAACATAGTCTATCTTAGTTTTTGCCAATATTGTAAAGTTTTTTTATGTGGGCAAGACTAATAGAATGCTCAAAGAACGCATTTTAGAACATATGAGGGACATAGTAAACAAAAAGTTGAGTAGTACCCTAGCTAAACATTTAGAAGCTGAAGGGATGCACCATGTTTTTAAATTTTTAGTTTTAGTAGTCCTGGAAGAAAATATCAGATGGGGTGACATTAGAAATAGAAGAGAAGAGGCCGAGCAAAAGTGGATTCTGCAACTAAATGCAGACAACCCCCCAGGCATTAATGAAACTGTTTCTTTGAAACCGTTTTTAAAGGCAAGGGTCTTAAAGCACTAATTCCCTTCTACTTGGTTCTATAGGCATTCATATTTGAACTTGCATACTGTTTTTTAACAGTTTTATATCTATTTATGTTTTTTCTACTATTTTTAAATTAATTGAGTCTGATATAAATATTTAATTGTTTGTCTTACCTGACTGGTCACTTTGAAAGTATACATATCAAGGAAGGTATGGGATGTTTTATTAAGTCTGATGAAGTGACCTGGAAGGTCATGAAAGCACTTACTTTGTCCTTGCAATAAAGAATTTTCCTTTTACTGTGGCAGTTTGACTTTTTATACATACTATAGACATCACAGAAACTCTACAATGGGAAGACAGTGAACTGAAAGCTGCTGAAATATTCTGAAGTAAGAACCTTGAACCATAATGTTTATGAGCTTTTATCTTTAAAGTTTGGTTTGTATAACTTAAAAAGGTATGCTAAGGACAAAGCAACAGAGGTGTTACATTATGTCATCATTAATACACAAGAACATATCATGTGGCAGACATATTCTTATGCTCACATTTCCCTTTTATGAGGCTTTTACTTCAATTTCAGTGTAATTTCTTTCAGAGTACATTTTAAAATAATGGTTACACAAAACCTAGTAATGCCCCAGTGATCCTTTCAAAATTCAGATAACACAGCAAAATCCACTGTGTGTGTAAAAATATGAAATTTAATGTCAAGGACAGCATGAAACAGAACTCGCGCTCTCCCTCTCTCTCTGTGTACATATATATATATATATATATATATATATATATATATATATATATATATATATATACACACACACACACACACACACACACACACATATATATGTGCTTGTGTGTGTGTATGTGTGTGTGTGTGTGTGTGTGTGTGTGTGTGTGTGTGTGTGTGTGTGTGTGTGTGTGTGTGTGTGTGTGTATGTATGCGTGTATATATATATATATATATATATATATGTAGGGGTCCCCTTCAAAACATCTAAAACCCATAACATCTAATTTCATAACATTGAGACCAGAACATCTATAACCCATAACATTGAATGTCATAACGTCTAACAGTACAAATCACATGAAAATAATATCCCCTCCACATATAACGACATATAATGACACCAAACTACCAAACAAACTTTTTACTACATTTCTGCAGGGGAGCTTGATACAGTGGGGTTAGGAAATTTACTTTTTCCCACTGTAGTGCGATCTTGTAGTTGGTATATTTAATTTACGGGGGGTGGGAGGACACATAGCGGGTGCATGGGGACTTGCTCCTCTGCAGAAACATAGTAAAAAGTGTGTTTGGTAGTTTGGTGTTGTTATATGTTGGGGGGGATGTTATGTTTTTGTGAATTGTAGTGTTAGATGTTATGAAATTCAATGTTATGGGTTTTTAATGTTTTGGGTTTTAGATGTTCTGGTCTCAGTGTTATGAAATTAGATGTTATGGGTTTTAGATGTCTCAAAGTAGACCCGTATATATATATATATATATATATATATATATATATATATATATATATATATATATATATATATATATCTCACAGAACATTAACTCAGAGATAAACAGTATCAAGACCATCCGCTGAGGGAGACAAATGTACAAAATATCAAAATAAATATTTTAATTTACTCAGTACCATAGCACAGAGAAGACCACTATCCAGAAATAATTATGACAGCTAGGATGTAAGATCAGAATGATGAGCAACACCAAATGAAAGCCAATAGCTTAACCTGGAAATTAAATGCTATACAAGTTTTATAAGTCCTTGTTTGTGTTACTGGCATTATCCCTGCTGTGACTGAAAATGTTTACATTATAGCTATCTTAAACATTGTAATTATTTAGTTAAGTGTCTGTGAGATATATTCATAACATTTTTCTACCTCCTATATTACTGGAACAATTTCAAAGTTAGTGGCAGTGTCTTCTAACTGTTAACAAAGACAAGCAGCTGCAAGTAGAATCCAGCACAACTAAACTGAGACACTTAGCTACAAAGCAGCGGTAACATACAGCAAATGTAAATGGTCCGATAAACTACCATATCATAATTAGTGGCTTCCAGTTTTAAGAAGGCACTGTTTGCTGCGAGTAGTTTCAATCACCAAGCCAAAGGCCAGTTTGCTGAAACAATTTACAATAAAGAGATATCCCTTTACCCCAGGGAGTGCTGACTCACTGAGACAACTATAATAATAGTGGGTCTGTTGAGAATATAGCATCTGCATGGAATGTGAACCACCCCCAAATCTGACTTCTGACTGATCTGATTTACAGCAATCTTGTTGTATTCAGAAGCTAATTTAATTCCATTCAGCTTAGGATAAATGATACATAGCCTTACATAAAGTTCCACAGCATTCTAAAGGGTGGTAAGTAATGCAAGTCTGCCTCGGTAACTTTCTTCTGTTTCAGTAGAGTTACAGAAAAAAAATTGTATTATGAGCATAAATGAGTAAAAGAAGTGAATGGGGACATGCTGCTACACAATTACAAGAATGGGGACATGCTGCTACACAATTACAAGTAGCAGCCACATGAAACGTTTGCCAGTCTCTGGTTTGGTCTTTTTCTGAATATATGAATGGCAATGCCTGGCAATGCCAGGTATCAGATTGTAACTTTTCTGCCAACCCATAAGGAATATTCAGTTTCATCTCTAGGAAATATTCTATGTCAAATTACTACTCAATAATATTAGATAAACAATCAGTCGCCTAAGGTTTCCCACTTACCCCCTTTCACAATCAGGATATATATGCTAAATGCCAGATAATATTTTATTCTTCAAATGCCTACTGATACTCTGGTGGCTCCATCAATCCTACGGCAGAGAACAGAGATCCATGGATTGTGTGCCCACAATAATAGCATAGCGAACCTTTTCAAGATAGTCAACTGCTGGAGGTGTAATCAGCCCAGTGAGGAAAACTCATTGCATAGCAGCATGACTTACAAAATATGCTTTCTTAAATTTTTAATTCCCATTCTTATTATTCTCATTAATAATGCAAGAAATCAGATAATTAATATCCTAATATTAAAATCATATAGCCTGTAAGATGTCTGACTATTCTTTGGTCTTCCTCAAATGCTTATAACAACTCCTCTTCAACTGTCCCTGATAAGAAAACAGAAACTTCTTATAGAAGCATCAGAGTAGACTTCCTGCAAAGGCACTGCTGATTTCATGCCATCAGGTGAAGTAAAATTCTTTCTAAAAGATTAACTTTTGGCTAAAATAAAGTGTTAGAATTCAAAACTTTTGTTTCTGAATATTTTTAACCTGAAAGTAACTCATTAGTGGTGTATTTTGTGAAAAGATTTTTTGTCCACGCCTATTACATCAGTAATTGACAGAAAACATGGCTTCAATCCATTGCAACGAAAATCTCTATAAACTTATGACAGAATTATGTAACTACATAAGGGCAGATTAGTGCAGTTAAAATAGAGTAACTTGACCCAAGCATTACTTAAGTACACAGCACGACTGAAATTTAGCAACACATCTGAATAAGTAAATTCATTGGCAAAATGAGAACAGATTCTAATATGACCTAGACAGTTCATTGGCTGGTCACATGACCACATAATATCAGTAGCATGTTTGTACTGTCCACTTGAAGAGGGCATTCAAATGTGCAATAATGTACCACTTTGAGCTTAGCTAAGAGTCCAGATAAGAGCTGCACTGCAATGTTCCTACTAATTGTATATCATTAATGGGAAGGAAATTGAGGCAAACGTCACACAGAAAATGATAAAAGCAAATAGAAGAACACAACGAAGGGCAATGGGAAAGGAAAAGTGATATGGGGTTGGAGAGAGAGGGTATATTTTTGTGGGAGGATGTCCATTTTATTATACTGTCAAAAAGGGTAGAGAGGGAGGTAGCATGGGGATGGGGTGAATAGCAAATAGAGTATAGGGCTAGCAGTAGTGGAACATAAACCGACAAAAGACAAGCAAAAGCTGACAGAGGAGTTACTGACACAAATGGAGAGCACTATAAATGAGAGACAGAGACAGAGGGAGGACAACTGGTGATGGACTATAAACTGGGGAGGGAGAAATTAAACACAAGGAAAGAGAACACAAGGAAAGGGAACACTATGAATGGCAGATTGGGGGCGTATGATTTACTGCACTCTGCACAGTGCTGCACCTGACCTGATGTCAGTCATTTTTCTAATTTCTCTAAATCTTTTGGGTTTCTAATATAACTGAAGGGAATGGACCCCATTCCTAAGTCAAAGTATGATTAAAGTTCATGAAATTAGTATTGTTTCAATCTTTGATATCAGCCGAAAGTGCTCTTCGCAGCACCCGCAATGTGCCCAGTAATGACTCCTTCTACAATTCATACAGGGTTACAAGGATTGGTAACATATCTAAATGTGATTGTAAATTCTTTTTTGTAAGACCCGTTGCTCTTACTACTATTGGAGCTGTCTGGGTATCTTTCTTCCACATGGCTCTCATTTCTGCCTGCAGATTCTGGTATTTTATGACTTTGTCTCTCTCTGTATGTAAGACACTATAGTCAGTAGGTGTGGCGATTTCAATGATCAATGCTACTTTTGTTTTCTTTTCTTGGACCACAATATCCAGTTTTCTAGCATCTATCTTTTGAACTGTTGGTAATGGGTGATCCCATGTGATATAAACTTCATCATTTTCTATGATGCTTTGTGGATCATGTTTCCACTGTTTTTCAGCCACTTTGATAACATAATGTTTGTACCATCCCCAGTGCAACTGTCTCTCCACATTATTATGCATTTCAGTATACAGTATTTCTGCCATTAGTGTGTTGCAACCAGCAACAAGGTGCGTGACTGTTTCCAATTCGATTTTACAAAACCTACATTTGTCTGTTGTCACCTCTGTGACTACATGTATGGTTAGATACAGCCAATTTTGACCTACTGATCATGGCCAGGAAGCTTTCTGACTCTATCAGTTACAGGAGGACTCTATTCAGGTTGCCAATGCAGATGTCCAGCCTGTCCACTAAGACCATCACAAGGCTTTTGACCACCTGATGGATAACCAAGTGATACATCCCAAAATACACCCAGCAATGGGGAGCCTACACTGGCACAGTGGACATACACCACTAGCGAGAACCATGGAGCCCTCCATTTTTGCCTCCCCTTCTTGATGACACATGATAACAGGGCATGAGTGAGTATGTGGGGCACAGGCTGACTGTGATATTTTAGGCAAAGGTCAGTCTAGGTTGATGACAGGGTGGATCTGATGACATAGTCCATCCTTAGACTGCCCTAGTGGTCTGCTACAGAGACGAGGCTTGTGAAACAGGGTATGGTAGGCATGGAGTCTTTTGTGACCACAGGTACTACATACATGTGTGACTGGGGCAGATGCTGCTGCACATATTTATAGTGAGTGCAGGATGGCAAAAGATAATTGCACTTACTACACTGCATTTTTAGAATTCCACCCAGAATCCAGCCCTTTGTTTAGCTAATATGCAAAGAAAATTAGCTGACAGACTTTTAGATCATGATTTACATATGAACAGACAAAATATAAATTTAAATAGATGTACAGACAAATGGTGGATATTGCTTCAGACAAATGCTTTTTAGAATTTTATAGTATAGAAAGAACCATAATTTTAAAATTCAGAGAATTTTTATATGTACAATAAAGGTTCATGGATAATAAGCAGGTTAATAACCCCAGTGCCTTTTTAAGTGTAACCAGGCTTCATAATGTATTGGACAAGGTTTGATACCCTAGGGTTATTTTTGGGAGTAAATGTTCTCTTGGGCATGGGTAGTCAAGTATTTATAGGCCTCTACATAGCTGCCTTACCAGGAGTAAATTTATGATTCCCAATCCACTAGTCCAAGTTATTCTTGAATGTGAATAGGGAAGATCTCTACTCCAGTTCCAGAGAAGAGGTAGCCTCTGAGACACATACCTATCCCTCCAACAAATCCTATTTATGTTGTAGGAGATATTTATGCCCCTAAATCAGACGATCCTGATGCTATTTGTTTTGCAGATGTACAACAAGTCCATGAGAGTGGGATCAGAGCATGCTTTGTAGGCTTGACATAGATCAACTCTCCGCAATCTGGAAAAGACAGGGTACAGGAAGAGGTCTGCATAGGGCATGTTGTTTAGGCCATATATTCACTTTTTGTGAGAATCCTCTGTGGGTGCTGCAGTTGCTGCATATGCTTGATCAGGTGCATACCAAAAGGGGGGGGGGTTGTTGTACTCAATGACTGGTCTGATAAGGGCCAAGTACTGTGGAATAATGACATCCTTGGACTAAGATGTAATATCCTTGTTTATATGTTGACT
This sequence comes from Protopterus annectens, assembly GCF_019279795.1. NCBI lineage: Eukaryota > Metazoa > Chordata > Ceratodontiformes > Protopteridae > Protopterus > Protopterus annectens. The sequence goes on from NC_056728.1 coordinate 1,194,484,840, forward strand.
TCCTTACTAGCTTAGAGACACTATGGTAAAAGGCCAGGTTACTGTCTATGTGTGTTTCCAAATTCCTGACCACTGTGTCTACTCTTAAGGGTGTAGTATCAATGTGGTAGTTTCCATGGACAGACATCTTTCCAAGGGATACTATTACACATTTCTTGATACTGAGTTTTAGACACTGGCTATCATGCCAGTAATTAGCCTGTGACAAGCCTTTGTGGAGGGCATTTGTGTCATTTGGGCTTTCTATGACTGCACCTAGTTTCAGTAATCTTAAACGTGTTCACCCATAGCCCCTTGGTATTGGCCTTAATTTCAGCGAAGTAGATGCCAAGAAGGAACAGCCCCAGTACTGACCCTTGAGGGACTCCGTCAGTTGCTGACCTCTTTGCAGATGTAGACTACCCTACCCTAATTCTTGGGTTCTCTCTGTGAGCCAGATGGCTAGACACTAGGTGACATGAAGGTATATAATGTCGTGAGTTTATCTACAATGACAGAGTAGGGTATTATGTTAAATGCTTTAGCCAGGACAAGGCAAGTAGTATGTACCATTTTGCCTTCATCTACTGCTTTGCTAACCTTCTCACAGAAATCCACCAGGATGAGTATGCATGTCTGCCCTAGATAAAAACCAGACTGGATTGATCCAGTGTCTGAAGGTTTCCTTTGTCATTCTTTATCATTTTCATGATAATTCTTTCCATATGAAAAAAGTCAAATGTATGGGTCTGTGGCTACCTGGATCAGTATACAGCCTGCAGAGGAATGACTTTTGCATTCCTCCATTTGTTTTGCACAGAGCCTGTCTGAAGATTGTGCTCAAATAGTGATTCTAGTGGTTCTGATAGGTTGTCTTTCATGCTATTAAGGAGGCATCTTGGGATACTGTTGGGACCCACAAATGCAGTGTTCTTGGCCTTGGAGAGTCTGTTATCTAGTGCTAGTTGGGGGAGTTATGGTTATGGGTGTTTCCTGAAGGTTGTCTGTGGGAAGAGGGGGGCTAAAATAGGAGCTAAATTTGTAGACTAGCAGATGTGCTATATATTCTGTCTGAGTATAGGTGAGCCTATTTACATGCATTCGACACATTGTTGTTTGTTGTCTTTGAGGTTTTAACATAGCTGATGAATGCCTTGTGATTGTCCTTGGCCTGGAACTCTAGTTGTACCTTAGATTTGTCATTCGTAGACTTGATTACCCTCTGAGTTGTTTATTTCTGTTGATGAGGGAGTTTGTACCTTGGTTGATACTGCACTTCTAATTTTTTCCAAGATTTTCTTTCTATTGTTATACAACCTATTGATAAGGGAATGATTTTTTCAGTTTGTCCTTTGCTTACTCCAGAAAGGTACAGGTGTCTCTATGCAGGCCTTGACATGCTTATGTAGGGTGTCTGTGAACAATCCTGCATACACAGTGGTGTTTTCATGGCCCGGGGAGGCTTGATAGTTTGCCAGGGTATAATGTAGCAGTACAAACTTTGCCTTAGAATATTTTCTAAAAGTTCCAGGGGAAGTTGGGATCTTGGTTTTATTTTTGTATCAATGGTGACAACTTTATAGCCTGACCGATCGAGTGAGGACATTACATGGGGGAAGGGGCTGCAATGTTGTCCCATATTGTGAGAACCAGGTCAGGGATGTTAGCCCCCCAAATGTGTGTGTGTGTGTGTGTGTGTGTGTGTGTGTGTGTGTGTGTGTGTGTGTGTGTGTGTGTGTGTGTGTGTGTGTGTGTGTGTGTGTACTAGCTGGTTTAGGATGTTTTCACTTACAAAGTCCAGAATCACTAGCCCTACATGACTGGGGTTGTGTATGATTTCCAGTTATTGTCAAGTACTTAATGTTGTCCATGAATATGGTGCTGGGTTGAATGGGTAGTGTCTTCAGTACTTTTAAGTATTTGTTATGGATTTCCTGAGCCATAGATGGGACCTATATCTTACAAGTATATGGTATGGACTTTTCCTGTTGTAATATAGCTCTAGAAAAGCTCAAGCATGTCATTTTGTTTGACCAGCCTTGAAGTGTGTTTATCTTTTATGTATTGGGACACATACTGGGGTGCATTAAACCATGTCTCAGAAACTGAACAGGCATCCATATTTTCAAGGGTGAAGAGGGATTGCTTAGAGTGTAGTTTCTTGTTAAGACAGATGGCCTTGAGCAGTAATACCTTTAGATTCTATTCTGTTGGTCTTGCTATGTTGGAAGGTTTATCAGGTTGGTAATGCCTAAAGGGCACTATGGGAGTGATTGAGATTTTAGCAAACATTCAAAAGCCTACAGTGGACAGGTGCAGACCTTCCCTGGTTAATCAGCATGGTCTGTCGACCATATCCTCCCAGGTTGACAAATACTGTACCCCCTTCGAATGACACCACAGTCTAAGTCAGTTGTTAAAGTCAATTATCAGCTGCTCATATTGTGGCATAACACTTGTAAATGGTAGAACTGCTCAATGCTAGGCACATACCAGCCTGTGATACATAGTATAAGAGCTCCATCATGTCTCTCTATAGCTCAGGGAGGTATGTTTCAGGCATACTTCTCAACTGTACAGATTTTAGCAGGATTTCCAGATTTTGTCCGGACCTGTCCCTAATTTTGGGCCTTTGTCCACCCATTATTTTAGGCTTTGTCCAGATTTCTGGTGCTAAGAGGTTGAGAGGTATGTTCTCAGGTATTTACATCCAGATGGACTGTGACTGTGTCATACTGGTACTTGTGGTCCATAGATCTGAGTGCACGAGTGTGTAATCTAGTAATACTGGTACTTGCAATTCAATGACAAGTGACAAGTGTGATGATTTGAAAATATAGTATTATTATACAAACTAACATGACAAAACATACTGGACACTAGCAGGCTTCTAGGCATAAAAGATAGCATGTCTATTAATCGTGTGTTAAAAATACATGTTTAATTTATGCTATAAGACTACAAGATTTAATTCTGCATTTAAGTTTGTATGCCTATTGGAGCAATTGGTTCTAGTTTTAAAGGTTTCCAACTTAAGGATTCATTTCTTTTGTATCACTATTTTGAAAGACTGCAAAAATTAGAGCCTGAAATACATGCTGTACAATAAATTATTTATTTTATTTGTTTTTTCAGAGGGGTTTGATCTGGCTTGTAGATTTGATATTTCTAGTGTTTTTTATCAATTTATTTTTATCAGAAATGGGATCTTCAAGGCACTATATTAAAATATTGTTCTAAAACTGGAATAAAGCAGTATAATCACATTTAGAGGTGTATGGAGTATTGCTTTCTCCAGTTCAGTCTTTTAAAAATGTACAGGTTTTATTATGTTCCACAAATAGATTTTTTTTTTTGGAAATATCCTCACTCATACCTCTCAACTGTCCAGATTTTTGCCTCATATTTTTAGTCTGTTCCTCATAAAATTTGTGTTTTTCTGGCAAACCACTGGAATGTTCTAAGGATTGAACTCACCAAATAATGACATACATTTGAGTTTCAGACTTCAAATCCTTCAGAAAATGCATGTTAACATAAAAGCCTTGTTACTCTAGCAACTTCCTAAGTTTATAAGTGCAATATTTAAAATCTCTCCCTATTTTTGGGCCTTTGCCCCCCCCCCCTCCCATTTTGTCAGGCTCTGTGCAGATTTGAGAGGCATCTCTTTACTTCATAATGTTCAAAGCCTCTCACCAAAACCACTGAATATTGTTGGGAATATAGCACATTAGTTAAAGACTACAGTCTGGAAATATGCTTCTTCAGAGTACCAGTAGATGAGAGGTTACTGGGATGGAATAAGACATCAGTGGTTAGTGCAAAGCTTGATTATTTCTGCTGCTAGTTAAATGCTTATTTCAAGCAAATACTCTTGTCTGGGCTACGCAGTGAAGAGTTCTGTTAAAAATGCTGTTACAGCATTGATGTAGATTTGTGATCAGAGACATTTTCAAAGGTTGGAGTGCAAATAAAAAGTAAGTTGTGAGAAAGCAGCATATGATTATTATATATACACTGAGAAAAATCTTTAATTGTATAAAAAAAAGCATTTTTGTTCCATTTCATTGATGTGTTGTTAAAATTTGAAGTGATTGTCTATATACTTTTCAACCTCTTAGCATAACAAATCTGAACAATGCATAAAATAATGGAGGGGGGAAAAAGGCCCCAAAATAGGGACAATTTTTAAATATTGCTCTTATAAACTTAGAAAGTTGTTGGGATAACAGGATTTATGTCAGCATGCATTTTCTGAAGGATATTAAATGTGAAACTCAAATGTATGTCATTATTTAGTAACTTCAGTTTTCAGTGACTTGCCAGAAAACCACAAATTTTATGAGGAACAGACCAAAAATAAAAAAAATTGAGACATTCTTGTATTGTTGTCAATAATAACTCGGAGGACCTTACAATTATCTGCAGCCTTAGTGATAATATCTACTCTTTCATGTAGATGTTGAGATCACCAAGTTAGTTTGGATTTAGTGGTTAAATAAAGAACACAATTGGTTTAGTGTGACTTGCACTAAATACGAGGGCTAAATATTCTTGAAGCTTAATTGTAATTAAATACGTGCTTCCTGTATGGTTTGCTGAGACATGCTGAGCTGAACTGCACACAAAGTTTGTTTTTCATTTGCAATTTTATTAAATAATAAGCAGCCAAAGATGAAATTTCTGGGTGCACAGGACAGGGTGGCTGTGGGGGTGGTAGGTCTGCATTGTTGTTGATGTGCGGCAGGTTGATGAACTCATTGGGGAAAGCAGCTTGTTTATGATGGTTAAGAGGGGTTCAGGGATGTGGAGCTGTGTTGAGTTTTTCGACCGGTAAAATAGGTTAGTTCCTTTCCAGAATCTTTTGGTTTTGGCTAGAAGCAAAATTTATTCAGTTTGGTAGTGGTTGTTTTCTGCCTGCGGATGGACTGCTTGGCTAGGTTGTGTAGTGAGGTATATTTGGCATGGGAATCTGTGGAGTGGCTGCATTTCCAGTTGTGCCATTCTTCACTACATGATTTAATGAGGTGGTTGGCTTTGTTAGATATCCAGTCATGTTTATGAGGTAGAAACAGCCTTATACTAAGGGAAATAATTTATTTTGCAGGTACAGTAAGGTACTGGTAAGGTTGTTCTCTGCTTCATTGGGGTCATTTATGACAAGAAAGTGACACCAATAAAAGGTGGCAAGGCAGTTTTCAAGACTAGTGATATAATGAATTGTTTTAGGTCGGAAGATGATAAGTTTTAGTTTATATTTTACCATTACATTATGTACTAAGAAAGTTATGGGACGGTGATCACTACAGAAGGTGCATGTAAGATAAGGTTAGATATCATTATAGCATTATCAGTTACTTCAAGATCTAGTAAGCTGTGCCTGATAGATTGAGGGTTTAGTCTAGTAACTTCAAAGTTAATTTGGGTGAGAGGTAAGCTGGCCAGGAGTTCTGACATATCAATTGCTTTTGATCTTAAGTAATTAAGGCTGAAGTCTCCATGACTAACTAGATTACAGTTTTTGGGAGCTGTAGCATATATTTACCGGATGAGGGAAATTAATTTTAGTAGTGAGGCTGATGACTATAACACAGGTGTTTTTGTTTTTTGGAAATTTTAAAAGGATCCAGTTAGGAACCAATTCTGAGTTACTGTTAGCCTGTGCAAAAATGGTGAGCTTAAGGTTGTCTTTGAAGAGAATTAATGCCCTCCCCCAGGTTTTTTGCCTGATCTGTAATCTTGTAGGCATGAATAGTTTTATACGTGGTGGCAAAGACTAGGGGTGTCAGGTTTCAGCCATGTTTCTGTAATAACATAATGCAAGATTATGATATATGGTAAAGGCATTGCTTTAGATGATTTCATTCTGGATGATGTGGGCATTAAAGTGGGGGCAGGTAATATGGTGCTGTTTATTGGGCTGAGTTGAGGAATTATTACAAAGTAGTCCTGGACTGGGCTCAGTGGTGCCTCTTAGCAGAAGTATGAAGACAATGTGATTGAATCTGAGTAGTATTTTTGGAAAATATACTTTTGGGTGTTATTTGTTTTTTTTTTCTACCAAAATTAGAGATGATGAGGTATTGGGCCTCTGATTTGCTTGATGTATGTGAGTTGTCTACTGGCTTGGATGTGAAGTGAATGTTTAATAGGATACAAGTAAGCTAGTATGTGTGGGTATTAATGTAGTCAGATGTATGGAGGCAGTGGCAGTTGGGTAATTGCCATGGGCTTTTGTGTGAAGGCTGAATGAAAATAATTGATATTAGCAGAAGCATGCAAATGTATGTCATGGTTATATGCATGCCTAGTATTAAGTA
>NC_056728.1:1194838638-1194906138 GCF_019279795.1 Protopterus annectens
GCAGCCCTGGTGGAATGTGATCTTATCCCCTGTGGGGTAGGTTTTCCATGGTGCTTGTAGCAGTAAATAATGCAATGGGCTATCCATTTGGAAATGGTTTGCTTTGAAATGGCCTTCACCTCTCCCCCTGCAGCAAAGCCAACTAGCAGCTGTTCAGATTTTCTGAGAAGCTTAGTCCTGTCCAAATAAAATCTAAGTTGTCTGTGCACATCCAGAGAGTGCAGTATTCATTCCCCTTTGTTTTGTGGATTAGGGAAAAAAGTAGGCAAATGAATGGACTGATTTAGGGCCACACTAGACTCCACCTTGGGCATAAAGGAAGGATTATTCCTGAGGGAAACCCTGTTCGCATGGAAGATAATGAAGGGTTCCACTGCCATAAGTGTCTGTAATTCAGACACTCTTCTTGCTGAAGTGATGGCTAGAAGGAAGGTTGTTTTCCAAGAAAGGAATTTCAACTCTGCTGTTGCAACTGGCTCAAAAGGGGGAAGAGTGAGCTTTTCCAATACAAAGTTAAGATCCAAGGCTGGAGTGGGAGCTCTCCTAGGGGGTCTTAAAGTTTTGGCCCCTCTAAGGAATTGTTTTAGCAAGGGGTGAGAGAAGAGGGGTAGCTCAGTATTATAATGTGCTAAAGTGGCAGAGGCATGAATTTTAATTGATGAGAAGAATAGGCCCTTGTGGAGCATTTCTGTTAAGTACTGTAGAATATGAGGTAAGCTGGGCACCATTGTGCCCATCCCCTGAGCCTGACTCCAGGAGCAGTATCTATTCCACTTTTCAGCATAGGATTTTCTAGTACTAGGCCTCCTTGCCTCCAGAATGACATCCGGCACCTGCTTACTGAGGAATGCTAGGGAAGAGCTCAAGGAATTAGCCAGGCTGCCAGGTTCAGGGTTTGAAGCTGAGGGTGCAGAATCTGGCCCACCTGCTGGGACAGCAGGGAAGGGGTCTGAGGCAGGTGCCATGGTTGCAGCAGTGTCATACTGCGCATGAGTGGGTACCAGTGCTGGTGTGGCCAGTCTGGTGCAATCAGTATTGTCCTTGGCTTATCCCGTTTGATCTTTAGTAGAACCTTCGAGAAGAGAGGCAGAGGGGAAAGGGATAAACTGAGAGGCTTTCCCAGGTAAAGGACAGGGAATCCACTTTCCAAGCTTGACTGTGGGGAGTTCTTGTGCAGAATTTGTTCAATTGATAGTTCTGAGGGGAGGCAAACAGGTCTACCTCTGGAGTCTCCCATTTGTTCCTCAAGAGGTTGAATATTTTGGGTTCTAGTTTCCATTTGTGTGGGTCCATGAGATTTCTGCTTAATTCGTCTGCCAGTGAATTTAGTTTGCCTGGCAGGAACTGAGCTTGTAGGTGTACTTGGTAACTCAAGGCTGTGTTCCATAGAGCTATGGTTAGTTTGCTGAGAGGGTACGAGTGGGTTCCCCCCTGCTTGTTTATGTACCACATAACTGTGGTGTTGTCTGTCTTTACCAATAGTTGTCCTGGAAGAATACGGTCTTTGAAGGCTGTCAGAGCATTCTGTACAACCTACATTTCTTTTTGACTGATATGCAGGTACATCTGTCTTGGGTTCCCTTTGCCCTGAATGTACTGCCCTGCCATGTGAGCCCCCCATGCATAGTCTGATGCATCTGCTGTTAGGGTTTGGGCGGTATGGGGTAGAGTAAAAGGGAGTCCCTTGTTGTGGTAGCAGGCCTCTGCCCACCAAAGGAACTCTGTCTTCATACAAGGAATGATAGAAATTATTGTTTCCAGGTCCTGAGCATGTTGACATCATAGGCTTTTTAGATGCCATTGGAGTTTCCTCATATGTAGTCTTGCATATGGATCTAGTGGAATGCAAGAGGCCATGATCCCCAGGGCTTGCAGTATTTTCCTTGCAGATAACTGGGGTTTTGTGGCCAGTAGTTTGAAGTAGGTTGTCAAAACTTATTTCTCCAGAAGTGAGGAATGCCATCTGGGAAGTTGTGTTCAAGCTTACTCCCAGGAGTACAATCTGTTGGCAGAATACTAGATGAGATTTCTTTTCGTTTAAGGTGTACCCCAGTGAGGTTAGAAGTTTCTTTATGAATGCCAGGTGTTTAATAGCAAGTCCTGGCTTTCTGCCTGAATCAGACAATCGTCCAAGTATGGGTAAATTTGAATATTTATCTGCCTGTAAAATGCAATTGCTGGAGCTAGGCACTTTGTGAATACCCTGGGTGCAGTAGATAAGCCAAAGGGAAGTGCAGAGAACTGATACTGCATGGAGCCTGCCCTGAAGCGTAGGTATTTCCAGAATATTCCCTTATTGGGATGTGCAGGTAAGCTTCCTTTAAGTCTAGGGTTGCTAGCCAGCCATCCTTGGCTAGCATAGGAAGAAGCTGTTGAAGAGTTAGCATTTTCAATTTTGGAACTACCAGAAAGGTGTTGACAATAGAGAGGTCCAGGATAGGATACCAGGAGATGTCTTTTCTGAGTACCAGAAAAAGTTTTGAATAAAAACCTTGTCCCCTTTGTTCTGCTGTGACAGGTTGAATAGCCCAGACACTGAGAAGAGAAAGAATGTGATGTTAGGCCTCTAACCATTGATTTGGGGGTAGGTCTGGCCAACCATTTAGGGTTGGCAGTGTGTGGAAGTGGAATCTGTATCCTTGGGAAACTATGTTCAAAACCCACTTGTCCTGGGTAATGAGTTCCCAGTTTTTTGCATGCAGGGCGAGTTTCCTCCTAAGGGAGGAGGTAGATGAACAGGACTTGGAAGGGTCAAGGTTAAGTCATTGTGCCATTTTCCATAGAGGGTGGCTTACTACTCCCTGCTTTGGAAGTGGAAGCCCTCCACTGCTTAGGTCTGTGCGTAGCCTGAGACTTTAGCCTAGGTGGTCTGCTGTTCATGGGTTTGGACTGAGAAGGCCTGGAAGGGATTGGAAAGGACCAGTTCTTTGACGGCCAATGCCTATTGAATCTGGGAGGCTGTACTTGTAGGAAATCTTTAATAGTTTGCATAGATTTAGCTTTTTCCTCCACCCTTTTGAGGACTTCTTCTGCTTTGTTGCCAAAAAGGCGGTCTTGGTTTAAGAGAGCATCCAGTAATTTAGCTTTAACATGATCTGGCAAGTTTTGATCTTTAAGCCAAGCATGCCTTCTAAGTACAGACCCAGTGACAGCAGCCCTGCAAGATGCTTCTAAAGCATCAAAACCACATTGCAAAGCATGGATACTAACTTGTTCTGCAGAATGCATTAAATCTTGCAATTCTTTGTGTTCAGCACAGTCAGGAATCAACATCATTTTCTGTTTAAGTAGTCCCATAATATGCTGCTGATACTTTAACATATGAAACTGGCAATTTAAAGCCCTAATGGCCAAAGTAGCAGAAGTGTATACATTCTTACCCCATCTGTCTAAGGCTCTAGAATCTATCAGAAGGGGTAGGATTTTTGGCAGCAGTAGCCTTAATGCCTTTTGGTCCTTGGGAAATGGTCTCTGGATCGCAGAAGGATTCTTGAAGAGGAACTTGTGAGAGTCAGGTACTCTGTAGCACGTGTCAGGTTTACTGGGAGCTGGAGGTAAAGTGTCTGGAGTAAGGCTAGATTCCAAGAAAGCATCATCTACAATGTCCAGAACAGGAGGGATAGCTAAAGGCCTATGTAGAGGCATGAGTAATAATCCCCTAAGTCTCTTTTTGGACTCAGAGTAATCCTGGCTTTCCCAGCGGAAATGCTCCCTAAGAGTATGCAAGGTTTCACCGAAAGAAAATTCTTCTGGAGGGGAAGCAGAGGGAATGGAATCCTCTGCATCAGAATCCTCATAAGTATATAAGGGCAGTAATCAAAAGGAGCAGAAATATCAGATTCCTGATCAGAAGAATCAGAAAGAAATTCAGTTATAGGTCTCTTAGAGGGGGAAGGCTGGCTTCCCCTTATTAAGGTAATAAGGTCTTCACCATTCTAAGCATTTGTTTGAGTCATATGGGCCTGAGCCTGCGGTTTGTTCGTCGGTTTTCTAGGTGTAGCACGAGAGTTTTTGGTCTGAGGGATTTGGAACTTCTGGATGGAAACAATGGCATTGGTTTAATATGAATGTTTGTAGGCTTGAACTCATTCTCAGAAGCCGGTGCCTGCACAGCGGCCCCAGACCCATCCAAGGTAGAGACATCAGCAGGTTCCATAGTCGACGAAGCATCTCATGGCATACTGGACTCCGGATGGGTCTCAGTAGAGGCCTGCGAATCTGAAGTAGCGGGTATCAGGGGCTGCAAAAGCACCTCACTGAGTACCAGCAGACTGACGACTAGCTTAACGGAAGCGTCATCGGCAGTTTTGGACCTGTGCGGTGTGTCTCTGTCTTTATCCTTACATTTTTTCAGAAGATCGGTAGTCAGATGGCTTAATGAAGCCATTTTGGAGTACTGAGATTGAGTATAAAAGTAATTGGCTGTAAAAATAGCCCGACAAAGAATAGTTCGGGGGTTTAACAAGGCACAAAACCGACAGTGAGGGATATCGTGGTCTGGGCCTAAACAGGGGATGCAGTAAGAATCAAAATCTCTATAAGGTATTTGCTTTCCACAGGCAAGACAATTTTTAACTTTTACTGACATCGGTTGGAGCAAGAAAAAGGATCCCCAATGGGGTACTTATCTTTTTTGAAGACTTCGGGTCTGAAACTCGAAAACGAAAATTTCAGGAGACCGCCGACCGGCACTTGTAAACTGCTTTTGCTTCGGGCACCGCACAGCAAGAAAGACTGATGTAATGGCATCATCTGCATGTTTTATACCACTAACGACCTGACGTCATGGAAGAAGAGACAGCATCCGACACAGAAATCTGAAGACTCTGGTATTCAGGCCGGCTGAGGACTACCTGCAGTCAGATAACCCAAATGTGATGACTGCAACAGTGAAACACGAAGAACATCCCACTAGCATCCACACACACACACACACACACACACACACACACACACACACACACACACACAAACACACACACACATATATATATATATATATATATATATATATATATATATATATAAATAAAATATATACTGTATATACACACACACACGCACACACACACACACACACACACACACACACACACACACACACACACATATATATATTGCATATATGTGCCTGTGTATGTGTGTGCATATCACCACTTGTCAACTGCAGTCACACTAGCAATGAAAGCACAGAAACAGGCTTTAGCATGGGTGATGTGGGGTTACAAGTCCTGTTCTTCCTTTTCCATGGAGCTGATGGATCAGGAGTCAATGAAAATAAGTTGACTAGGGAGCATGTCTATTAATTTAAATTAAAATTTCACAATCATTGCAATCTAACAATGATGTATAACAGCAATAATATCCAAATTCAAAAATACTTCAGTGGAAGACCTAAATGTAAGTTGTACAGATGTAATATTAAAATTAAATGTTTTCATTAAGTTTATTTAGCACTGCAGGGTTGCAGTGGCCTTGTAGCATCTGTGAAGATTGGGTAGAGATGGGTGAAGGCTGCCAGCCTAGCCAAATAGAATTTGATACGTAATTCTGGCATTTATGTAAATATAAATGTAAAATACAGGCTTGTTCTTAAATGAAAGAAAATACTAAATTGTTGAACTTCAAGATTGTAATAACATTGCCATCTGTTGTAAGGAAAACTAAGTCAAGCATTTCAAATCTTTCTTTTGAAGTTAAAATTATTTCAAATCTATCCTTTGATCTGTAGAGCTCGGTGTCAGTCTGTCTGAGCTAGCACATTCTTTCCATTGTTTTAACTTAAGAAATAATTACTAGAATTTACATGTGGAATGTCCTTTATTGCTCTAAGTGTAAAATAATGTAAATGCAGTTTTTGTGTGGCTTGGGAACTAGGAAGGTGTAAAAGATGATGTAATGTTCAGCAGAACTACAGTTTCTATTTAAACAGTGAGAACCAGAGATTATTAAGCATTTTTGTCTGACTATCTAACTCATCAGCACTGCCTGTGTCTTAAGTAAGTTACCTTAGAAGTATGCTTTCTTGTAGCAATAGCTAGGAATTAGAAAAATATTAGACTAAATGTTTTTTCTGTTATGTCAGAACTGTACTACTGAATTATTTTAAGTTTCTGTGTGATCTCTGAACTCTTGAATAGCACTGTGGTGTAGTAGTATTGTCTTGTGTTTTAGTATTTATTATTAAATATTTTTAAACCCTTTTCAACTGTGGCTGGTTTATGTAGAGATAAATTAAGCTCTAAAGTACATTGCATGATTATAAGTGATCCTGTACTAAGCCCTTCCCATAAGCCTTGAATGCTTAGTTACACAACTATTGGATAATAATATTGCACAGTAATAATTGGACACCCTTTTTAAGGGCTTTTTAGGTAGCTGATAATTAGCTGGTGGTGGCAGTAATTACTACCGTGTAGTCTGGGCATAGGGGCACAGCTGGAGAATCTGTGTCAGCCTTTCCCAGAAATGTCTGTGAAGTTATATATATATATATACTTATCTCAAAGTGTGTGTGTGTGTCAGCTACTTGGGCAGGGACATAAAGCACTGGTTGGACAGAGAGGGTACTGGAGGTTAGCTGTGCCAGTGGGGAGTCTTATTGGGGACCTGGGGAGCAAGGGAGCAACCAGCCCCAGACTGACTGTGATCTCTGTGTGCTCTTAAGGGAAATTGCACTTTACTGTGTGCATCTTTTATCCTTTCCTCTCATATGAGATGCCCTCTCTGGTGTTAGTGGTGAGGATTGAGGTTAGTTGATTGCTGGTCCAGTTCACGAGTGTCACAGCATCTAATATTGATATTTGATTATATATACTAGTTATATCAGATAATGCAAGGTCTGCAGGTTGCTTATAAATACATCCAGCATCTTGTCTTTTGCCTCCAACTTCAATCAGTTTTCAGGCGCTCCACCTATAGATCTCACTGCCTTGGTGGCTACAAAAGCACCTAATGTGGTATGTGCCTTACTTCCAAAAGTAGGTAAAAACTAATTTATTAGTACCTGCCTTTGACAGTATGAGATGATTAGTGCTTTATATAATTTTTATTTACTCCTTTTTATTTGAACTGGATATTTGTGCATTTTGATATCAATCTGGGATTCACTTTTTACTGTGCTAATTGATGTTGCTTTTTCTAAGTTTGTTTCACATGTCTTAACGTGGTTACTTTCTAGCATAATGTATTCTATGTAATTGGTCTAATTTATGTTTTCATGTAATCACTGTTTTGTTGAAAAACAAACAAAATGAATTTGAACTTGGAGTTTATAGGTCATCAAAGAAACAAGTTATAGGAGTTTTAATGTATGAGCTATCAATCATTTGTTAGTGATCACTTGGGATGGATGTGCAATGCTCAGGGAAATTTGTGTCTTTCCCGATATAGAGTGACAGTATATCTATATATATATATATATATATATATATATATATATATATATATATATATATATATATAAATCTATACCTATATCCATATCTATGTCTATATCTATATAAATATAAGTTTATATATGAAGGGGTTGTGTTGAGTGCAGTGTAAGCGTGCTTTGCAAATAACACTTGTTTTAAGTACAATATATATAGTGATGTTTAATTTTAGATAGTTGTGAAATGTTATACAATTCTCTTCTACATTGTTGTTTTAAGTGTCTTGCCTTTATGGATTTCTATCATTTGTATGTGTATATGGATGTGTGACAAGTTGTCAAACTGCAACTTGTCCATCCAGAAAACTGCTGGTGCGGCTTACTGAAAAACAGCTGATCATTGGCACAGCTTATGGAAAAACAGCTGATCGTATGCATTGACAGCTGTGTTGTACAAGATCATGGTAAAGTGAGGCTTAATGAATTTGCCCTTTCCCTACTGTAGTACAATCTTGGAGATGATATATATATAATTACCAGGAGGTGTGAGAGGCACAGGGGTGATTGCCCATCTTCTTTTCTTTTTTTTCAATCAGCTGTTGCCATTTGTACTTTTTACAGTTTATATGAGCTGTTATGCATTGAATTCTAAAGTAAACTCTCAGTTAACTGGAACTCAAACAACCAGCACTCTCAACAACCGTCAAAAATATCGAAGAAATACAGTATCATTTTCATGTGTTGCACTTTCTGTTTTCCCCCCTTAGAAACATATCTTACATTTTTAGAGTTTTACAGTTTTAAAAAGGAAATTAGGAATAAGTTCCCTCTCTCCCCAATCTGAGAACAAGCCAAACCAAACAAATAGTATAGGGTACAGTATTAATCAGGCCTGTTTTTAATAGTAACTCTCAAGTAGCCAGAAACTACAGTTATCCAGCATCTACCAATCCCGATGGCTATCGGTTAACTGAGAATTTACTTTATTTATATGCGTGTATGTATATATATATATATATATATATATACATATATATATATATATATATATATATATATATATATATATATGTATGTGTATATATATATATATATATATATATATATATATATATAGAAAGAGAGATTAGTTACACACATACATGCACACATATAAAGATGTACATACACACACACACACACATGCACACGCACACACAAACACACATACACATATAAATATACTTACACATAGGCATACAAATACTGTGTAATAGTGCAAAAAAGATAGTATAACAGGAATAACATTAGCAAGTGATGATGGAAACAATCAGATGTCTACCCATATATTACTCTGACTACATCTTGCATAATTTGTCCGTCATTTAATACTGTTTACTTCAAAATCAAACTGGACCTTACATCATACACCTGTCATAAATTTGTGATTAGCCTAAAAGGCAGACAAAATAGTACTTTGTTTGATCTCTAGTGATAACTTATTCCATAGGCTGGGAATATGCTGTGTTAAGAACCTAACTCTCCAGTAAGTCTTTCTTATATTTTGGTGTGGATTTACATCTCTTTTGTGGGTGTTTGTAGAGGTACTGGTTTTGCAAAGATACAGGAGTTCAAATAGGATTGCGTCTTTCATGGGTCAAAATCTAGATGCAGGTCACCTCTGTGCAGCTGGTAGGGCTACTGAAAATAAGGAAAGTTACCAAATCTTTCAGGATTATTGAAGGATGTTAAGTCTTTAGTTTTCTTGGCTAAAAATATTTGTGGCCTTTCTCGCTGAGAAGTATGCTTACATTTGTGCATATTAAAATTGGAACTGTATTCAACAATGGGTCTAATAAAGGAAGAATACAAGGGTAGCAGAGCCAGATCCAGCACCTATATTGCCTAAGGCTAACTGGATGGGAAGCCAACCATTGGCTTTGGGGGGGGGGGGGTGGAGAGGACTGCCACAAAACTTACATTTCTTTTTTTAAGAACACACTTTACATTTGTGATACATTTCTTCTTTAAAGATATACTCTGTGTGTGTCCTTAGTAGTATCTGCACATCCACATACACATGCACAGTACATTGGAGCTGAGTGCAGGATTTATATAGGAAGTCCATTTGAGTTTTATGGAAGATAACAAGCAAATGCATAGTCCAAAATGATAACCAAATGCAAACAGGTTAGAAATTGTGTCTGTGTATGTGTGATTCCCCAGTTAGGGATGGCAGGTTGTTAACTTATTCAGCCTTAGATCTTGTACCTTGATTAGGGGAGACTATAGATCCATAGGTGTGTACTAGGCTAATGGCCCTGGAGCGTTTACAAGCCTGGCCCATGATTACCCTGGCATCATGCCACCTGACCTTAGTTCCCAGTGCCTTTGTCAAGTAAAGCCACTGGAGTGATCCCTGGGGTGAATTTTCTATTTCTCATCCACTCATCAAGATTTCTCTTGAAGAGGGTCAGTGAGGTACTCTGCTTGACATGTATGGGAAGTCTGTTTCATAGCATGGGCAGTCTCTGGGTTATGAACCTGTCCCTCCAGCATGTTTTGTTGATTGTGGTAATGAGGTTGAGATCTCTGGAGCATGTGATGTGGAGGGATTGGGATTTCTTTAGATGTAGCATTTCTAACAGAGTTGGGTGAGACATGGCTTTGTATGTCAAGCAGAGATCGCCTCTAAGTAGGCGATATGAGACAGAGAATAGTTGGAGTTTTTTACATCTGTCCATATAGCACAAATGTCTAAGGCCTAGGATCCTCTTTGTGAGGTACTTTTGTGGCCTCTCCAGTTGTTACAGTTGTTTAGTGAGGTACATGCCAAATGGGGCATTGTACTCAATGATTGGCCTAACGAGGGAAAAGTAGAGGGAAACAATTACCTCTTTCTTCCTGGATGCAAAACCCTTTGTAATGAGATGTGCCACATAGAAGGACTTTCTGACCACAGTGGCAATGTGGTGGTCAAAGGATAAATTATTGTCAACCTGTGTTCTCAGATCTCTTACAACACCTTCTGTGTTCAGCAGACTGCCATCGATGTGGTAATTCATGAGAACTGGGTTTTTCCCAAAGGGGATGATGACACATTTTTTGGCATTGATCTAAAGGCCATGGTTCTGACACCAGTCATTAGTCTCAGTGAGACCTTTCTGTAGGATGTCAGCATCACTTGGGGAGTTAATAATAGCTCCCAAATTGCAATTGTCTGCAAACTTTGTCAGTCAGAGTCTCTTCATGTTGACCTGGACTTCAGAGAAGTAGATACCATACAGGAGAGGACCAAGGACTGAACCCTGTGGCACTCCACTCGTGACTGATCGGCAGTCTGACTTGGAGTCAGCTACTTTTACACTGTGGGTTCTACCCATGAGCCAGTTTGCAACCCACCTAGTGATATATGTGTTGATGCCTAGCTTAGTGAGTTTTTCTATGATTCCTGAGAGGGGAATAGTATCAAAGGCTTTTGCCAGATCAAGGTAGGCTGTATGAACCACCTTGCCTTAATCCACAGCTCTGGTGACTGACTCAAAAAGTTGACCAAGTTGAGCAGGCATGAGCTACCCTTCACAAAACCAAACTGTGTGGGATCTAGAGTTTGGAGATTCCATATATCCTTGAAAAGGCCATTTATAACTTTCAACGAAATGAGTTTCAAAGAAATGAGTTTTCATTGACGTGAGCTTTCAGTCAAGTGGTCCTAGTAATTTCATTTTCAGTCAAGTGAATTTTCAATCAACCGTAGTAGACCCATATATATATATATATATATATATATATATATATATATATATATATATATATATATATATATATATATCATTGTTGTTTTTTTTGTTTTTTGTTTTTTTAGAGAGGCAAGCCTCAGTGCACCCCCTCATACCACTTTCTAATTCTTTATTCTAACTCTGAGATCCCAGTACAAAGGAGAACGTTCCCAAGCCCCTTTTTACCATAATCTGGCAAAAATTAAATGCTGGCCCTTTTCGTCAAATGCCATTTCCACCAGTCATTATTGTGAATGCCTGACCAACTGTCTGTTGGAATAAGCATCCTCATTGGTTCTTTTGAATCTTTTTAAAGTTTTTTTTTTCAAGTTTGTAGCTTTTGGTATTTAGGCCCTGCATTTGAGCAAGTTTCTGCTTATTTGCATATTGCATAGCACCACACACTGCTGTGCAAAGCCAAACAGTTAAATTCAACAAATTTTCTTTAAAACCCAGGCAGAAATATCCATCCACTGAACTCCTCCATGATCGATTCTGAATAGCCATCACTAGTGACAACAGTCTTCAACCTAGCACTATAGGCAGTTGGACTACCCTTGTTTCTCCTGCCATCCTTGCTGACTTGGGTCTCTTAAGGTAGTGTAGCAATTGCCTCACGCACACAGTCAACCCTCTACTAATAACACACCCTAGTACAGAGTACAAGAGGTGTATTTACACCAAGAATCTACAATCCATGTTTTCTCTCACTAAAAACAGTAACACAGAGAAGATTGTCAACCCACCCACCATTACATATGCTCATAGTACCACACTGCTCATACACATACTGCCACTCATACATATAGTACGCATCAAACACGTAAATCCACATACAATGAGGTTCTCTTGAAAAACTTACCGAAACACCAGAAGCTTCCAAAACACAAGACTGTTACAACTAATACAGTCCCCACAGCACCCATAACACATAGCAACATAAGTGTCTCACCCACCAAGCCAGGAAGGCGTAACACTTAAAAAACAAATTTTCTTGTCATTGGAGACTCAGTAGTGAGACACATGGATATCCCACTCACCAGGTTGGAGAAGGAGAAAGTCATGGTCAGCTGCTTCTCTGATGCCAGGATTTGTCAAATGACACATGCACTCAGGTCTCTCAGCAACAAGTACAGTTATGACTCTGTCATAGCTCACATTGGTGTGAATGACCTGAGAACTACCTCACTGGGCTATATGAAGAGAGACATGGTTGAGCCCTCTGAGTATGTGTCCCTGGCAGATATATCCCTAGCACTGAGCAGCATACTACCCTCACCTAGAATAATGCCACAGTATAAAGAAACAATGATTAAGTTCAATAATTGGCTCAGTTTTTGGTGTCATTCAAAGGGGATCCAGTTCCTGTCAGCCTGGGAACCCATGGTCGACAAACCTCGTGGCTTTGCCAGAGATGGTTTGCACCTGGCACCTCTAGGCATTCGGCTGCTGGCAAAGGCTCTTGCCTCCCCCATAGTGCTTTTTTTAGGCAAGGTCTTGAAAACAACATTACCAATGTGAAATTAACCAATCACAACAAACTAAAACATGCTGATTAATGCTAGGAGCTCAAACCAAGACCTGCACTCCCTGGAAGCACTTGTATCACTAGAAGTAGAAGTATGTGCAGTCACAGAAACCTGGTGCAAGGCATCAGAGAATACCCTAGCCCTGCAAGGCTACAATGCCTTCCACACCTTTAGACCTCAAACCAAAGGAGGCAGTGTTTTACTCTGTATTAGAGATAAATTCACCTCCCATCTAGTTAGACTGGACAACTGCATGGAGTTACTCCAGGTACAGGTTACAGTGGGTGTGACTCCCCATTCAAGTCATGGCTAGTTATAAATCCACCTCCATGGGTCACGACATCCATGAAGAATACTTGACCAAACTGGAGGCAATCCAAATTTTACAAAACAAAGATTCAAAGATTCAAAGAAACTTTATTGCCATTTAAGAAACACAAGTGCTACCTAAATGAAATTTCGAGTGTCAGCTCTTTTACCAGAGAAAACAAACACAAAAGACAGACATGATAGGTATTAAAGACTAAAGAATAACTATAGTACAAATCTAAATATCTAAGTAGCTGATGCACATGCTTGTACACTATTTATTACATTGGACAACACTGGCTACTAGATAATTAGCACATGAAAAGAAAAGTACACTATCCACAGAGGTGAGATTGGGTGATATTGCACATAAGGGAGTGACTGGAATTGCACTTAAATGAGAATATATTAATTTTAGTTTGCAAAAAATAAATAGAATTACTGTATGAAAAAAAGAAAAAGAACGAGAGAGTAACAATCTATTATAGTTTTGATACATCCAGACTTATGTCTGCATTAATGAGTCTTACTGCAGTTGGATAAAAACTGTTCACATCACACACTGGTTATGGGGGATTTCAGTTATCCCACAATCAGTTAAGAAACCTACACTAGCCCTAACTCACTAGCGCAAAAGGTCCTTAACTTTGTTAATTCTAATGCCCTGGAACAAATTGTCCATACTCTGACAAGTGGGAACAAACATTTTGGATCTGGTCCTCACCAATATGTGAAACAGATGCATTGCCACAACTGTTGGACCCTCATTAGTTAAAACTAACCACAAATCAGTCACCTTTGACCTGGCACTACACCAGCACTCACAAAGGTGAAATCAGACTAAAAAACTTCACCAAGGCAAACTATACCCTTCTGGGTGAAAGTATAAATGCATTCCAAGCCCCACCCCAAGCTGGAAGCAGCAACTATGTACAGCTTACACTAAATCCCTGTACAATCACTTATATAAGTGTATAAACTCAGCCGTACCAGAAAGAATCAAAGCTTGAGCCCTAGGTAAAAACAATTGGCTTTGGTGGACATCCAGCATCAACAAGCTTTACAATAAATGCAAAAAGTTGTCCAAGAAAACAAAAGCAAGGCCCCAACAATGGAATCGCACCTTCCTCAGCCTCAACATGCAAATAAGTCAACTTGTCAAATCCTCCAATGGCTTCTTTGAGAGAAACTTAGCAAGTACTGCCAAGGATAACCATAAGGCCTTTTAAAGCTAGATACATAGCCTACAGGGTAGGACCCAAGCATGTGCAGAACTATTAGCCAACATTATCACACAGACTGACCCCAAAGAGATAGTAAACCTGATATTGGATAGGTCTGTTGAAAATTTCATTCCCTTATCCCCTCCTAACTTACTACAAACCTTCCACCATACTTCTGCCAACCCTACATATCTGAACAGCAGGTTCTCAAAGCCTTGTCCAAGGCAAAAAACACAGCCTCTATAGGGCCAGATGGCATCCCAGACTCTATTCTAAACAGTGCCCTTTTCAATCATAGCCTATCCACAGGCTTTGTTCCTGCAGAATAGAGAACAGCAACAATTATTACCACCCACATAGGTGGGCTAGCAACTGTTTAGTTGACCATTTATGATCAGCTAAGCAGTTGATCAACAGATACACAAGATGAGCAATTCCAGCAGTTGGGGAATATGCCCTCACTCTGTATTTATACAATTTATATATTTATACACTCTCAGAGTTAGTATATATACATAATTAGCAGGGGGTGTGGGGGTGCAGGGACTTGCCCCCTGCAAAGCACAATGCTTTTCATTTTTTTTACAGTTAAAGTTTGCATGCATATCAATATATACTCACACACTACACATGCGCACACGTGCACACACACGTGCACACACACACACACACACACACACACACACACACACACACACACACACACACACAAACAAAGGACATGTTGGTGTAAATCATTAGACCTGCACATAAACATATAGATGCACACACGGATATACACACACTCACGCAGACATATTAATCAAGTGAACTTAACCAAGAGGTCCATCTTGCTCTATAGACAGTCTGCTACTATCTGATTTTTGCATTTGTTTGAGAAACTGATGACCTGTATCCATTCACATTGATGAAGGTCTCTGACAAAGACTTTATCTATCTATCTATCTATCTATCTATCTATCTATCTATCTATCTATGTTACATCTGCTAACCGGGAAATTCCGATTGGGCACAAGTCCATTTTCAGCAGAGGCCCGGGGAGAAAAGCTCTGGATTATTACATATATACAGCAGTAAGTATTAACAAGCAAAATCAGTGAATATTCAATTATAAGATAGTAAAGCATGAAGTATTAACAAGCAAAAAATCTGTGATATTCAGTTAAAACACAGTAAACAGCACAAGATTATAGAGATTTTTTGGAGGAAGTTACAAGAAAATAATGGCGTGCAAAACACTGAAACAGCAACATCCATTCATAAACATATGTTCCATGGCAGTAAACGAGAGCAGATCAAGCAGAGGAAACAGTCATATCAGCAGTTAGAAAACATACTGATGACCTGTGTGGAGATATAGAGATCAAACCTGGTAGAGGAATCACTAATAATAGCACATTCATTAGGATACATACTATGATGAACTCTTTATGGTGCTAAAACATCAAATCTAAGCAGGAATCATGATATTAGTACTATCAATGTGATAAAAGGAGGATTAACTCATAGTGTGTGGGTGTTAGGTTACAGATGGAAGTAGCTTGTTAAGTAAGTAGTTAGCCTGGAAGGCACAGGAACATAACCAGTTATTCACAAAGTGTGATTTGAGGAGATTTTTAAACTATTAAGAGGAGCTATTGGAGGTCAGGTGGGTAGGCAGGGAATTCCAGGCTTTAGAAATAGAGTAACTGAAGAGAGATTCCCCAGCATCATTGTTAAGTTTGATGACATCTAGGTGGTTTTGGGTAGTAGATCTTAGAGATCTAGCTGTGGAATAAGGCAGTACTATCTTCTGGAGTGCAGGGATTAGCAAATAAGGTGAATGTTACAGTAGCAACATAATAGTACACACTACTCTATCTATGCATACAAGTGCATGCATTATGTGTGTGAAAAATAAAACTAAAATAACTTATTGATTTTATTTGCACGCTTATAAAGGTCAAATAAATAAATCATAGCAAGGTTAAAAATTCATTGTGTCTCAAATTATTTTTGCTATGAATCTGCCAAGTGCAATGAACAGTTTGCTTAATAAGTATTCAACTTAAAAATCATTGATGTGATTGAATCCATTAATGCAGCCATGACAAAGAACAATAATAAATCCCGGTGTGTATAGATCCCTTGGCATCGTACACCACTCTCCAGCAGTGCAATTCATCTTGCTTCTAGATGAAGTGTTTTATTTTAAATAACACACACAGGAAAACATCTACTGCTTTCCATCATACTCAAATATTTTACTTCAGTTTTCAGTCAATAAATCTGAACTGATAGCACGCAATTTAATGAATCTTCTGGGAGAAATTAACTGATGGTTTTAAAAAGAGATAATTAATTTCTGTCGGCAAGGTTGCTAAGATATTAGCAGTTTCTCAAATACATTTTATATAAACTCACCTACAGGTGGGATTGCTTGGAATGAGTCCTCTGAAAAGTGAATTATGGTACAGAGTGAAAATACGACAATCAGAAATGTTTCATTTGAAAAAGGTACGGCAGGAGTATATTTCTTATCCAGTGACTATGTATCATCACTTTGATACTGACTTTGATTAAAAAAGCTCATACTATGTCCATGATCTTCAATTTGACTTTCCCTTTAAAGCAATATAATAAGGAAAACATTTCTGCTTAGAGGAATGCTTCTCTTATAATTTTTCACAGCTCATTACAAGAAAGATTACCTGTTGCTTGATTAAGTATATTGGAAGAAAGCAGTTCCCTGGAGAAAACTAAATTAGGTTATAATATCTAGCATTCATAGCCATGTAGCAAGTGGGAAAAATCAACAACTGATGTATAGAACTTAGCACATAAACTCCACATAGCTGGAGCAGAAGCAAGTTCCCTAAAGACAGTTTTGTTGCCATGCATAAATTATGGAAGTAAAGGTTTACTAAACAACAGTCAAAGGTCGCTCGACAAACAAATGGTTGAACATGGAAAGTAAAAGCTCATACTTGGAACTTATCATGGGGTCCATTAGAAATCATGAACATTCAAAAGTTCGAGCCTCATATGGTCGACACCATATGAGCGAACTTTTGAAAGCTTGCAAGTTTCAGTGGAAATTGCCGTAGGGAATATTTCCCTTTACTTCAATGTAGTGTGATCTTGGAGTTGGTATATTTAAGTAGTAGGTGGGGGGGTGCAGGGGGGCTTGACCCCCCCCCTGCCCAGAGCGTTCAGGTAAGTTTTTTTTTTTTTTATTATTTATTTGAAGTTTTAAAACTTTGCTCATATAGTGTCAATCATATGAGAGTCGAAGTTTTAAACCTTAGACCCTTATCACTGCTCTGATCCGAAAAAGGGATCATATCTAGTGTTGTCAATTCCATATAACTGACTGCCCACAGAACCTTGTAATTAATTAAAAAAAATACTGAGGGAAACTAAGACCTCTTAGTCTTCTTGATAAATCGGTCCATATTAAAGACTAAGACTAGGCAAGTTTGCTTTAATTTCTTTAATTTATGTCAACCCGTATATTCAGAACCATTTCTCCAGTACTTTAAAAACTTGCCACTCACATGTAAACTTTAAACAAAAACTACTCAAAGACATCAGAGCACCACCTACACAATTGATGGACTCATTAGATTGTCTGACTTGTCTATATTTTTCTCAATGATTATTTAGGCATAACAAAAACAGTGCTTGTGAAATAATTCCGTTTGATTTTCAAAGTGAGATAATCCCACTCATCTTCAGACCAAGTCAGGGAAGTGCTTTTAAAACTTCAAAAATGAACAGAATTCTTTTTTTCTCTGGTGGTGGACTATATGCCCTACTCTACAACAGCAGATTGTCTTTCAAAAAGCAGATATAGACCAAATTGTTTTCAAATAAGTGATTCTATTTTGCTCTTTTGCATGTTCTTGATGATAGTACTGAAGCTATATTATGCTCTTTAATGAGTTTCTAGTATTTTTCCTTTTAAAGTTGTTATTATTCTGCTCATTTGAGAATTCCTCACAATATTTTTTTATCCCCTAGTCTGGTCTTGGTTTCTCCGCTTTGTGTCTACCTCACAGAAAACAATATGGAAGTTCAAGTCACATGTTCCAAGATATAGCTATTAGATTCTAGCAGAGGAAGTGCTGCAGATGGAGAACCATGTACTGTTATCCTGCTACTGTAACATTCACTTTATTGGCTGACTCTCAGTCAGTGACTTTCATCAATCTGTATGGGTACACAAAGTCAATTTCCTAAACAAATATAAAAATCGGATAGCAGCAGAATGTGTGTAGAGAAGCAGGTTCTCTTATGTCCACTTGATAAATATTACATTTCTGTTTCTGCTGTTCATTTGATTAATATTATTATTATGTTTTTGTTTGTTTCTGCTATTATGGTTTCTCTTTACAAATGCCATGACAATATGAGGATGAAGATCTGTAAATATGAATCTAGGCTACAGGAGTGTAGTAAGAACAGGACAGCCACAAACCACCTTCACTACCATGACTGCTCTGTCCATAGGTCAATGTATCCTAAGCGCCCAATGTCCAGTCCTCCTGTGTTGCATTTGTTCTGCTTTTCTTCTTTTGAGATGCCCACTTGAGGTTATGCCCAAGTTATAACAAAGACAGCAAATGTTACAAGTGCAATTTCTTATGTTACAATGAGATGCTGTTCCTGGTGCAGTTGGGTGACTTTGATGCTTAAATAAGCATGGTGCGACAGTAGTCATGAAACACTGATATGACCTCTTACAAATGTGTTGCAATGTCCCTGCTTTGCAAAAACTGGCAAGTCTGAACTTAAGTGTTTCCAAAATCCAGAACTATGACATTGAAAAAGGAGTTTGAAGCTCAGCAGTACTGGGCAACCAACTAACTGTTTAAGTAACTTGTACTATGCTGTAGTATATAATGTTATTTTTTATTTCATTTTATGGTTTTAATTAGTTGGATGGCTAGGCAATCTTATGAGCTTATCTGAGGTATTTCTTTTTTCAGTAGAGATTCAAGCACAAGCAACATGATTTTGTTAGGCTCTACAGCATTTATGTTCTTCTATAGATGAAACTGTTCAATGCAACTAATTCTATACCATTAAGTATCTTCAATTCCAGTGTCATTACAATGAACCTCCTTACCTAGTTTATATCTGGGCTACTTTGAATACTCATTCATATAGAAAAAATTACCAAATGAGATTCAACAGGTATTTACAATATTCAGAAAAGGAGTGCCTGCTGCAAAATATTATAGATGATTTATGCACCTTCTATGAGTTGCCATGACAATTAACTTTGAATGTGAACAACTACAGCAGAGTTTGCCAAACAGAATTACATCTATGCAAATATCACTGTTATTGCTCATCACAGTATAATAAATTGTGTAACAATAAGTAAGATTCCAGAATGTTCACTTTCAGGATATTTCATGTACTGTCATCATAGCTTATGGCTGAAAAGGTATACTGGAACAATCCACCCCCCCCACCCCCCACCAACTCACCTATTTATCATATTTATATACACTATAAACTAAACAGCAAAAGACACGCTGAGCATAAGTGCCCTACTTGCCACTGAATGTCAAAGCTCCTAATGAGAAATTAATTAATTCTTCTCCTTTGTGTGTACAATGAAATGAAGATAGGCAGATCCACTCCTTGGCATGGAGTAAAAGCTAAATGAAAACTCCAGCCAAGCTAGAACTTCAAATGAGTGACCTCCCAAATCTCCTGTAACAGAGGCACATGGGATATATGCAAATGACCCTTATGAACATCAGGTGTTTCAGCTATATGGCGATTCTGATTGCCCATGACTTTTACGTTTGAAGTCGTTTTAATGGACAATTTCAGGCCAATAAAGCCAAACCCCACTAGCTATGGATATGCATACTTCAGCCTTGTTATAACATCAGGTGTTTTAGCTATATCAGCTGGGTATAACAACCCTGTGTAGAAACACTTATGCTTAGTCAAACACTCTGCTTGTGCTATGCTGACGAGGTCATAACAAGGCCAAAATATGCATATCCATAGCTAGTGGCGTTTGGCTTTAGTGGCCTGAAATTGTCCATTAAAACGACTTTAAACGTAAAAGTCATGGGCAATCAGAATCACCATATAGCTGAAACACCTGATGTACATAAGGGTCATTTGCATATATCCCATGTGTCTCTGTTACAGGAGATTTGGGAGGTCACTCACTGGAAGTTCTAGCTTGGCTGGAGTTTTCATTTAGTTTTTACTGATTGTTTTTTCAGTGTGACCTTCTCACTATTTGTTTTAATTTGTTAATTGGGATATTTTTGCAGTCACCCTACTGATAATGGACATCAGCTGGGTATAACAGCCCTGTGTTTCTTATTCTTAGTCAAACACTCTGCTTGTGCTATGCTGACAAGGTCATAACAAGGCTGAAATATGCATATCCATAGTTAGGGGGGTTTGGCTTTATTGGCCTGAAATTGTCCATTAAAATGACTTCAAATGTAAAAGTTATGGGCAGTCAGAATCGCCATATAGCTGAAACACCTGATGTTCAAAAGGGTCATTTGCATATATTCCATGTGCCTATGTTACAGGAGGTTTGGGAGGTCACTCATTTGAAGTTCTAGCTTGGCTGGAGTATTCATTTAGTTTTTACCAATTGTTTTTTCAGTGTGACCTTTTCACTCTGTGTTTTAACTCCTTGGCATGGAGAAAAGTCCTAACTGTGACACAGGCAAACCTTGTTTGAGTAGAGTCACAGACACTGAAGTGTCTGGGCAGGAGAGGATAGGTTTGGGTGAGTAGAAAGCTCATGCTATTTTAGTGCTTCAGAGCTGGGGGGTTACACCTGTTTCAGCATTCCCACCTTTCACTGACCTATTAGCCACCTTGAGTCTTCAGGCCAGCTGGTCGGGAGGGGTAAAAAAGGATGAGGTGGGGACCTCTGTGGGATCAGCATTTGACTTAGCCTCTAACACTTGACTCTCACCTCCCACAGGAATGAACTGGCTAATAATGACCCTGCAATGGGAATGTGCACATCTTGGGGCACAGATTCATCTCTCTTATGCAGAAGAGAGAAACAACTACTCATGTTTTGGGGAGGAGCTGGGCTGCTTGGAGGAAATGCCTTTCTCAGAAGTGATGGGATGTTCTCTGTGGTTAGTATGTGCATGTTTCTCAGTGCTTTGTCAAGTTGTGCTGGGGATAACGCTGTAAAACAGAAAGAGAAACTCTCACTCCATCCCTAAAAGCTGTCTTAATTATGGCCTCTCCTGGGCTGATTTTTTCTGTTGTGATGAGTGTGTGTGTGTGTGTGTGTGTGTGTGTGTGTGTGTGTGTGTGTGTGTGTGTGTGTGTGTGTGTGTATGTGTGTAATGTGAATATTACTGAATCAGATATCTATGAAAATATGATGTTTGGTTTATACTGGTAAATGACTTGTATCACAATATGTTAAATTTTAATTAATTTGAGCAATAAAATGTGTAAATCAGTTTAGATATGTTTTTGTAGGGTTGCAAGGAATTTTTTTGCTTACATTTTCACAAATACAGTAAGAACTTTTTCATTTTCAAGTCATAAATGGTTCTCTGTGAGAATGACATTTAAGCAAAGATTCAGACATGTTTGCCTAGCAAGCTTAAAAGCTGAGCTCATAAATATAGCCTGCCCAATTGCACTGCATTCAGGAATACTTTTGACATCACAGGGTCACCATATTATCTTGCTGAACTAATATCTTAATACTATTCATAGTGCATTTGCATTTATATAAGGATACAAAGGGAACTGGAATGTCATATTGTTGTCTCAAGTTAATCTAATGGGATGTGGCTGGAAAGACAGAGCTAGGGATTCTGTGAACCTCTACTGTCTGCCAATACTGATTTTTAAAAGTGCGATGCTACGAACACTTTTACAACATATTTGATATTTTTACTACTGAGCAGTTCAAAGGATCACAGC
The DNA here is from genome assembly GCF_019279795.1 of Protopterus annectens. Taxonomy (NCBI): domain Eukaryota; kingdom Metazoa; phylum Chordata; order Ceratodontiformes; family Protopteridae; genus Protopterus; species Protopterus annectens. The sequence continues at coordinate 1,194,860,765 of NC_056728.1, forward strand.
AATAATGTCACATGAATAAAGTACTCTATTTTGTCTAAGAACTTTCCTATCATATTTCTCCCTAGTAAAACTGATATGCAAAGTACAGTAGCTAGACATAAAAAGAATGAAGTATATCACGTGTCATGAATCTGGCAAAAATGGCCTTGGCTAAGGTAATAAACTGCAAGTTTGTATGAAATAGAAGGATGTTTCATATTCTTCTCCAGAATAAAAGCTGAATTATTGTAGCCAATAGGAAGATGGAGGGAAAAAATAAAACAGAATGAAAGAGTTGATCTCATCTTCTGCCTTGCTGTCTGCTGGTCTGAAGTCCTCCGCAGTAGGACAGGATTGGCAACTATATGAATTGATGACTTTGCCTTCATATTTAGACACCATTTACTATAACTGCAGACCATGTTATCTGGATGGGGAGTGAGGGGTTAGAGAGCTCATAGGTTGTAATAACATTGAAAAAAAAATGTATCCCCAGCTGATGGAAATGGCAGAAATGTCTGCAGTCTTTGTTTACAGATAGCTCTTCTTTTTCTTCCATCATGCTTCAGGTAAATCAATAAATAAAATTCAGAGAAGAGAAACAACAGCATCAATAAAATAGCTACTAAAACTTATGTTTAGAATGTTTTTTTTCTTAAATATGTACATGAAAAAGTACTCTTACTTTCCATGTAGCAAAACTAAACTTGTAGCTGTACAACCCTTCATTCCTCAGGTAAAGAATGAATAACTAAAGCAAAAAACCTTAAGACGTACAGTTGTTATAATTGGAATAGCTGCAACTAAGACTCAGCTTGCTAGTTTTGTGATTTCCTGAACTGTGCTAAACAACAGAGTGATCACTATCCCTCTTTGTCCCCCATCAACATTTGTGCCTCAAAACATGCAGCGGGAGGAAGGCAATACTTTCCCCTTCTTGTTATTATTTGCTGCCATACGTTTGTCTAACATGGAATGGATACGAGAGAGACTGAGAGAGAGAGACGTTTTTCTTAAATTGCATTGCAAGCCATACAGCAGCTGTAAATGTGAATTGAGTGAAAATACAATCAGACTATTAGACAGACCCTTCGCTGCACACCTTCGTTGATCTATAAAATCAGAAGTAGAGCTTCAAATAAGCTAACACTTAGTTAAAGGGACCTGTATGTATTGTGGTACATATTCTTTCTAGAAGGTGCCCTGAATGGAGGCCAGAAGCTTATCCAGAGTATCTGTAATATTTCTAGAACATTCTGTCAAACACTGATACATTACACTGCACTAGAAATGAAGAAATAATAGATAGATAGATAGATAGATAGATAGATAGATAGACAGACAGATAGATAGATAGATAGATAGATAGATAGATAGATAGATAGATAGATAGATAGATAATTTGTGATTTTTTTCCATATTGCTTACCAACCATCAGACTATTTCTTGGTCAGTCAGCCAATTTATTCCTAATCAGCAGGTAAGAGCTGCCAAGGAGTTGTCTTTATCCATGTGGGCATTGTGGAGGTTCAAGCATTTTTTTGCTTTTCTCCCCCAAACCTAACTGTGAATGAACTAAGTGAGATACTAACCAGGAGATATGCAATTAGCGGTCTACAAAGAGCTTTCTTTCATTTCCACAAGAGCTCTGCCCCTCTACTAGAAGCATGAGTCTCTCTGGTTACCGCTAGGGAAATTATACCTCCCTGTGTGCCTCTAACTACAAGTAGACCCATTCCACTGTAAAAGCTAAATTAATAAATAGGGAAAGACAGACCCTGCAAACACTGCGCACAAGGCAGTTACTTAGTTTGCCTATGCATAAGACCATCTCTGCCTGGTGTACTGAAGATGGTCTCAAGCTAAATGCAAAAAAGTGCATCTTACTACCACTCAACAAAGAAGCTGTTCTCACCTCATATGCTATGAATGATGCTCTTCTTCAGACCAACATGGTCATAACAGACCTGGAAACTTATGAGTACAATTCTCCCTCATTCAATCATGGTAATGCCACCATAGTTAGGAAATTGTTCTATCTGAGTTATTTCCAGTGGAATATCTTAAAAATCCAAGTTAGTCATCCTGCCACTTTTCTCTTTTGTTATCAGACCCTTCACTGAATACAATGCCCCTTTTGAATAGTATAAACTGAAGCATATTGCTCAACTAGAAAAACTACAAAGATATCTTACCAAGAAAATTAAAGCCCTTAAATTCTTCAAGTATACCAATAAATTAACACAATAAGACATTTATGCAATGGCTTACATATTGTTCCAAGGTGACATGTGTCTCTCTTTTTGAGCCATGAAAGACCCAAACTTATTTGACCTCATGTTTCTTTGCAAAATCAGTGGCTCAACAGACACCTACAATGAAGACCTCAATGTACACTAACAACTAAGCAAAACTCACTGGAAAGATAGGTTCCTAACTCAACATATTTTCAGACATGGAGTAAGTTACCACTACAAGTCAAAATACTACTTTGACTAACTTTAGGGCTAATTTTGATGAATTGGGTGGATAGACCCAAATTTTCAACAGAGTCATAACATGCAAACCCATTCAATTTGGGATGTGAGCACCATTAAGTGCTTGAAAAGGGTGGCAAAAACTACTAACAGTGCCTGGTTAAAAGGATTTATGGGTAGTCATCTAATGGAACTCTTGATCTATCACCTTGCATAGTTCCTGTGTTCCTGCACTCCTATATGTAAGTAAAGAAACATATTTGTTGTAAAAATGCATGTGTATGTGTGGATGTACAGGAGAATAACTACCAGTTAGTAAACTGCTCTGGATGTAACTTCAAGAAATTCTTTCCAGCTTAGAGAAATCTATATGCTGTAGGTCAGAAAAGTTCAATTTGCTTTTCATTACAAATGGAGTAGCCAAGAAGATTAAAATGTGAATTATGCCAATTTTCTGTATGTCACTTGGGAGGCGCTATGAAGGCAGTCAATAGTTTTAGATTTTCTGAAGATGAACTAGATAAAATTGGAACAAGTATTGATGAGCTCAGAAATTGCTGTGAGTCTTGAGAGAACTTACAATGTATTTACCATATGCTATTTTTTGTCATTATGTGCTTGAGAGACTAAAGAAACTTAATTTAAGATTTTTATAAACTTAAAGAAAAGGTTGTAAATTAGGTGAGATGATTCATTAATAAGAGACATAATAGTGTGTGTCATAAGAAATTATTGGAAATGCAGCAGACTAATAAAAGAAGCAGACCAGAACTTATGAAAGTTGTGGCTGCATTTAAGACTGGCTCTGCCTGATGTACTGAAAAATTGTAAAATTACAAGTACACAGTTCTACCTGAGTAAAAGGAGGTGTTTATAATAAAATGTGAGTCAAACAAAAAGCAAAACATAACCATTAAATGCAAGTGTGTTGATCCTTGTTAAATTTAAAAAATAAATATCTTCAAGAGAAAAAGAAATCACAGTGTAGTTGAAATCCTGGTGTCTTGAACTAGGTATGGCTAAAAGTATAAGAGAAAGCCCTGTCCTTAGAAGAAAAATTCTTCTGTAGAACCTGTGGGGAAAAGAACCATTTTGTAATTACAGATATGTAAAAGAAAAATGAACTGCATTTAAAATAATGTCCTTGGAAGAAACAGGAAAATGAGATGCATCAACTAGTACTTCTAAAATGAAAAGAGCCAGTATTATAAAGTATGAAAATGTAGCAGAGGGACTGAGATGAGGCAGCAAGGATCTTGGTAAAATACATGAGAATTGATAGCAGAAATGTAGAATTTAATGTTCACATAGCTGCAGAGTATTATGGTATAGATGAATATACTTTTAAAGTACTGGAGGTAAAGAGTACAGAAAAAGATATGTACATTATTAGTTTATTTAGGACACTGAAAAAAAAGTGTGTTCAAAAGCTCCTGATATATGAAAATAAAGTAAGTAGTTCAATAAACTGTTTCAAATTAGAATCATGGAAGCTAATTCTTCTAATATTTTCAGTGAAATGACTTGCGGTTTGGACTTTTAAAATGAAAGCAAAAACAGAATACTTAAGTTATCATTCACAAAACAATTGAATGCTTCACAGAGCCATAGAAATATTACCGTTCACAACTATGTGACATTGTCACAGGCTTATAAAATTTGACAGGATCTTATCGTGCAAAAATAACTCCTTTTGCTATGCCAGTAATTCATATTTGAAATAAAGTAAAATTAGCTCAGGAAGAAAAAACTGAAATGAATGGAAAGTTTTTTGTGTGCTATTAATAACTAATTACAGACACAAACATGACTAAATAGTGTATTCACTGCTGTGAAACAGAATAAAATTTGCAGTTGCAAGATTAAACTCATTTGCAAGAACTGTGTTCATTTGAAGAAGTAGGCTTAGTAGTGTCAAATGCTAAGACACTTTTAACAGATGCATCGAAGATAAGATGTAGCCTTGGGCTAGAGCAATAATGAAGAGTTTTAAAATGCTTGTGACATAAGTTACAGATATACTGGTGTTGCACATAGCAATGTAAACACTATGATGGAAGCTAGATCTCTTTAGCTGGCTTATGCAGGAAATGTAGAAGCACTTAGTACTGTGTTCAGTAAACACAAATGAAATGAAATGGAAACAATAACTTCAGACTACTGCAGAAAGAGACAACAGAACATTGCCTGCATCTAATAGATGCATTTACTGGATATATCATTTTTTTCTAGTTTTAATGTATTTTTAGAAGTAAAGGCAGCAATCAATGTGCAGATGTAATAATCCTGATTAAGAATCCCTTTAAAAGAGAATCTGTGCCATGTTTTAAGGAAGATGGGTTTTGACTCATAAGGTTGATAGTTCAAATGCAGCCATTATGCTGCCATTATGGACAAGGTCTACAAAAGTTTACTATACAGCAGGATTTTTAGTGTAATTTCAGAAGGGATTTAAATGTTACATAACTCAAATGTTTGGTTAAGTGGACAATGGAATGCTATATTGCTTATAGAGAGTACTGATACTGCAGCACCATGAACATGGTCATTTATTGATAAAAAGTTTACTAAGAAACAGTTTTTTGATCCATGACAAAAGGTTAATCATGTACAAACACCAAATACATCATATAATCTCAAGCTGCAGCTCATTTCTAGGCTTGACTTTTTTGCCATTTCTAAACATTTCACATTGCATAGTCTACAGATTTACTTTGCAGTATGTAATGTACGAGGATCACAAAGCAGTGAGTAACCTATCTGAAACATCAGAGCGGAAGACAAGAAGGACAATCAGAAACATATTGACTGGTAACAAGGTAAAGAATAGATTTCACACGTTAAAACTGGAGATTCGGAATAACTGAAATAATGATAACAGTCAGCTTGTGACATTCCTAAAATTGAGGGACATAGTACTACATACAGAAACTTTCAAAACTGTAGTAAGGATGTCATTGACATCGAAATTAAAAAATAGAAGTTGGGTATAATATATATGTATGTGTGCGCGCGTGTGTGTGTGTGTGTGTGTGTGTGTGTGTGTGTGTGTGTGTGTGTGTATTATTGCAAGTTAAATATCAAGATAGCATGAGCTATCAAATGGGAGATTACTGAAGCAAGAAAAAAAGACACACAAGAATAATATAAGAGAGTAAGTGTGAATACAATGCAACCGTTTCAATATATTTTATAACCAGTTTTAATCAGTTCAACTAATGTATATTTCTTTCTGTAGCTTACCCCCCCTTTCTGTATAATCCATGTAATTATTCTTTTCTTTAACTCCTGCCTATTGTTGTCCAAAAACTATGCTTTAAATGTATTACCGAATGCCTCTACCTGGTTCTTATCTGCAGTTTTACAAAACTCATATTTCATGCCACATGTTCGCATACATACTATGTTAATGTTTATCTTTTACTTTCCTTTTTGTCTTTAATGTATACTGATTCAAACTAGTCCTTGTTATTCTCTTCTATGTCACAACTATATTCTAATTCTTTCTTAGAAAGCTTCCTAATATGTTCTTCTATATGAAGTGTCAGTTTGTTAGTTATTTTTTCAATCATTTTACCTTATCATCTCCCTGCTGTTTCATATACCATTTTCTCATTTTATTTCAGTTTTTAAAACAGGTGACGCTTGACTTTTTTCCCCTATTACACTGTAGCCACTATGTCAGCTTTAAGTAACTTGCTTAGTTTTCCTTTTCTTTTCTTGAAAAACTCAATTTCTATTTTGTTTCTGTTCTCTTCATCTGCTAATTATATTAATTATAAGCATTCTTTTTTTTTTTTTTTTTTTTTTTTTCAAAACAGGTTTATTGTTTTAACATATAAGAGAAATATCATAACAATTTTATACAAGTAATTAAAAATAGGTATCATTATAATATTCAACAAAACAACTAAAGTATTTACAAAGACATCCACTACAATCAGATCAATTAATTAAACTAAAATGCCATGCTATTGAAATTAATTTTTTTTTAACAAATTTTGTAAATTATCCCATACAATAAAATAAGATGTTTTTCTATTTGTTCTAGTCCTAATTGTGTTTATTTCCATATGGCACACTATATTCATAACATTTTTAAATTCATTGAACGAAGGAGGTGTATCTGAAATCCAATTTCTAGTTATTATTTTCCTAGCCACTGCTAGAATAGACCATAACAAGGGAAGCTTAACCTTTTAACACTTTGAGGTACAGGTGTGTTGAATAATATAAGAGATTTAGAAATAATGAAATTATCTGTAAAAAGAGCCTGCAAAAATTCATTAATTGACTTCCAGTATTCTTTCAATTTTATACAGTCATAAAACATATGAGCCCAGTCAGCATTAATTTCTACATTACATCTCTTACATAGATTATCTTTATTATTTATTTTATTCATCATCAAAGGTGTATAAAAGATCTATGTAAAAATTTCCATGTATAAAGTCTCCAGACAATGGAAGACGTAGTTCTATAAGCAGATTCCAATATATATTGCTTATCTTGTTGATTTGGTGGGTCCCCATTAATAGAAGTGAAATAATTCCAGTATGAATCTATACTGTAAAAAGTTTCTTGTCTGATAACTTTATGTATGTATGAAAGTTTACCTTTATCAGAAACTTTATGTTGTAAATTTAATATCAAGTAATCAATCAGTGTTGGAATAGATTCTTTAATAGTTATAGACATTAAATCTATTTTATTAATGAGATGTTGTCTAAAGGTCTGAACCTCTAACCAGCAAGTTTCTCTTAGATCAAATTCTTGTTTTAAGAAATCTAGATTTTAACTTTATTATCAGATATCAACTGATACCAGTACTTTAGATCATTATCTATAGCTAAATGAGTTCCTTTAGAAGTAGATGACAAAAGCATACCCTGAGTATACATTATAGGGAATACAATAAAATTCCATTCCCTATACTTAGGGTGCATGAATATAAAGTTACGATAACTAATAATAATATTTAATGGGTAACAAACCATATGTTTAGGTGTAATAGGTAAAGTACAAAATTCCTTTAGTAACCATAACATGGAGTTATTTACAATCATATTTTTATGTGTTAAGGAGATTTTCATGAAGTGTATACTAATTAGCTCCCAATAATCTTTCCATTTTGTGACATATGACTGATCTATTAATAAAGTAATAACTTTTACAATAGAAGAGATAGTATATAAATTAAATTATAAGCATTCTAAATGTCTCTTCCTTTCTTTTTTGACTCAAACCCATTCAACTTATTATTGTCTATATATTGCACTTTCAACCTCGTCCTGATTAAATCTACCAGTTTCCCATGTTAATATAAAATTCTCTCATTCACAAGTGCTTTTTCCTTAGATAACCTATCAAGATCTTTACATTTTTCGTCTTATAACGAGCTGTATTTATCACAAGAAAAGATTTTCTTACATTCTTCAAGTACCACTTGCATCTTTAAAACTGCATTGTTTGTGAAAATCTTGTTATTGTGTTCCTGTTCTGCTTCACTGTAGTCATGGTATTTCCAATCACCGAATCAGTTTCATTGCTAACAAGTTTTCTAATATTTAACTGAAAATGTGCAAGTCCTCCTGTTTCACCATTTAATGAACACAGAAAGTCATTTGACTAAGTACATGCTCAGTAACATATAGAACACCTGTCACAAATTGGTTCTCAAAATATCTCATGAACAAAACATTTAGTGTGAAATATAATGACAAAATATCCACCCAAAGAATATTACATGTGGTGTTCCCCAATCTGTCTATTTTTTGTTAACTCCTTAACTCTTCAACAAAAACTTATCTGATACTCAGATGACTTAATGGCATACACATCAGGTTCAGATTCCAAACATAAAACAATCACAGATAAACTTCTCCAGGAAATTATTAACAACCTTCATTCATGGCAAATAGAAGAGTACCTCACTTGAATATGAAAAAGATTACAGTGAATATTTTTGGCACATCCAGGTTTGCAGCTTCAAATAGTTACATATCATACTTGGACCCATGCCTCAGTAGTTCTATGCACATCAACAGATCCAAAATTAATGACACCCTTTTCACCTAGTCTTGGGTCACCTGTCTTATATTGGTGCCTTGCCAATGCAGTTGGAACTTTTAGGCCTTAACTGTGAATTTTCAGTATGTATGTATATATGTATGCATCTATCTATCTATCTATCTATCTATCTATCTATCTATCTATCTATCTATACATCTGTCTATCTATCTATCTATCTAGTTATCCTTTGTTTACCAGGTTATTCCCACTAGATAATGCGTCTCTTTTCAGGGGAGACCCAAAGTGGTACTTATACTATTAAAGGAAATGTGGCCAGTACATCAGGGAACTTCTATTACTCTTTTTGATTGGTGCTTTAGAATCTTTTCCATCCACCTGAGCTACCACCAATTCAAACTGATTGGGCCTCGGTTTTACTTCTCATCAATTTTGTCATAACTAATATACAGTTTCACCTAAGTGATGCACAATTATTTAACCTAGGAATAAAATAATATTCTTTAAACTAACCAGTATGGTACACTATAAGCCATTGCTTAGCAACATAGTAATTATATGCCAGGCTTTATACTTTTAGATGTACTGCTTTCAGTCTTGTCTAAGGAGAGCTGAAGATGCTTGCAAAGGTACGTTGCTGCAATATCCATTAAATGTTAATATTTCTGGCATAGCCTTCTCTGCTATCCTGAAGCAATGTCGTTGTACTCTGCAGTTCACTGTTAGTGTGTCACACTTTGTGTCTGTTAATATTTTTGGTACCTGCCTCACTATATATTGACCTGTTCCACTTCAATAAATGCACAACACTGAATGACATTTGATGACCTTTATTAAACTTCCATAAACATGAAACATGACACAGGTGATAACAACATCCAAGAAAGAAAAACATAAAATAACCATAAGGGCAACATAACCAATTCACCCTTGATAAACAGCGTCCCCCACTTGCTCACTTATCTTTGCATAACAAGGCAGCATTACCCCACTCACCTTCAATTTATTGAATTAATCCACCATACAAATAAGCAGCTCAGCTTGCTTATTAACTTATGCAACAGAGCAACTGCTCACTTTCCTTCCCAACTTATTGAAATGCACAACCAACACCAGAGGGGGAACAGAAGAGGGCAAGCCTGCCCCTCTTCTCAATCCTCCACCCGACCAAACTGAAATAACCACAAACCCACTAATAAAAAGGGGGAGGGAGGGAGGGTAGTAAGTTCATGTTAAAAATGTGACACCTACCTCAGTTACACTTGACAAAACCCAATAAGCCCCTCCCAACCCTTACTTCATTTCCTGCTAAAACATCCCTCCATCCCAATTAACCCTATCCTCCCCTTATAGTATAATTCCTGATAACCTATGTATCTAGCCCCACTTGGAGATGTCCCAGGACAAAATGGTCTGTTCCAAACCTCATTTGTCCTGTTCCACTTCAATAAACACACAATATCGAATGACATTTGATGACTTATATTAAACTTCATAAACATGGTTATTAACCAATAATTATAAATTTCAACCAAAAACATGTCACCAGTGATAACATCCATGAAAGAAACCTAAAATAACCATAAGGGCAGCGTAACAAACTCACCCTTGATAAGCAGCGTCCCCCACTTGCTCACTTATCTTTGCACTAACAAGGCAGCGTTACCCTGCTCACCTTCAATTTATTGAATTACTCCACCATCCAAATAAGCAGCTCTCCTTGCTTATTAACTTATCCAACAGAGCAACCACTCACTTTCCTTCCCAACTTATTGAAATGCACATCCAACATCAGAGGGGGAACAGAAGAGGGCAAGCCTACCCCTCTTCTCCACCCACCAGCTTGACCAGCCTGTTCCCCCTCTCTCCGACCAAACTTCCAGCAACCTAACCATCAGTAAGGTACTAGGTCAAACATCATTCAGTGTACCCATCCTCCCTAACCAAGCTAGATCCAAATCATTACCTTCTAACCCTATATATAACTCACAAAAACAGCCGAGTACCTAAAACGGAACACAAACCACTGACCCCTCACCTATGCTAAGGTAGCAAACCATAACCTCATCACCTGTCCTAACTACTGCCATGATGTAATTAAACCATACCACTTGACCACAGGAAGGCTCACAATGATACCAAAAGCCTTACCAGCCACTGGATCAAATACTAAGCCCACTGCCATTGAAGCCATGCAGAGGCAACTGCATATCTCCATGCCACATTGCAACCCTGTAGTACCACCCAATGAAACAATTTTTTTTTCTTCCCCCTTTTTTATTTTGCTATCCAATGAATGTAATACCCCTCTTAAATCTCTTCTAAATTCCATTTAATAAAATTCTAACATCACACCAACTACCCATTATAAACAGTAAGACACTTAAACCACCATCATGATTGGCATCGCCCACAATAATCCAAACAAAGCAAACTAAATCAACACAAAATACCAAGAAACTAGAGAATGTCCGATGCCTCCAGATCAAAGAAAGTCCGTGACATACTATTACCATCCAGGATGTAGTGAATAAACCCAACCCAGTCTCTCCTAAAACTGCAGTAACTCAAAGCTGAATCATCCTATCAAACCCCCACATCTAGATTACAAGCCTAATTTACTTAATGCAACCTGCTAATCCCCTACCCCTGAAGTCTGCCACACTATCTGACCCCTTCCAATGAAGACCCCCGCCACCCCTAAAACAGTGTAAAATTCAATCCTGGTGCTCCCCACACAAGATCAAACCAAACAACATTACCATGTGACAGCAGGTAAAAAAAAACGCACAACAACCATATTCAGCTGCACTGCTGGCAACCCATGACCTTTCATAGCTCTCCATCAGCCGAACCCTCATCACCTTCAAGTCTCACCTGTTGAGTCCACATTTCTTCAATCCCCCAAGCAATACTAACTCTGCATGTCCCCATTTGCACTCAGTGATCTGTAAAAGAAAAGACTAAATATTCCACACACGCATAATCCAATTTCTCAATGACTATTAAGCACCACCAGTGGCATATCTCATTCATCATCTGCCTAAAATGCAGACACTGCCATGTGCAGCAACACCCCTGAAAATTAAGATGTCCTAACAAGATCTCCATAGAATAACCTCTCAACTCACATAGTAACATTACAAAAAGATACCCATATGAAATAAAACATTGCATAACAAATCCTATTCAATAAATAAAATTATCGCTCTTCTACAACAAAAGAGTTCTCAACAAAATAACAATTAAACAAAGAAAATAAAAGCCATCACCACTCATGCTACCACATTCTGTCATCTCATGAACTGCCATTTCCCAAATCAACCCACGCAACAAAAACATATCTTCCACACCCCCCAATTGTCCTTCCTGACATCCCACAAACCGTAAACTAACCCCCAATTATGCTCCTTAACCCAGCACCTCCTGCCACATTTATAAACAAGTGCTAATCCCCCTGAACAAAGTATCTGAAACCCATGCCAAGGCGCCACAATTGTAAACAATGTACCCACTTGTTAACCCTCCCCCGAAAAGACCCAAACAACCAATCCCCCACATGTATGCCCTGACCCACTCCACCTGCCCCACACTCACATACCTGCAACACTCATCAATCCCTCCTAGAAAGCTGTACATGTAACATACCAACTCCTATTAGTCCCAGGAAATAAATAACAGACAAACTAACTAAATGCCTTACTTAAACCTTCTTGTACTGCGTAGCTCACAAAGGTCCCAGATCCTCCAACCCACAATGCTCCATCAACCCCACCTACTTTAAAGTCATACATATGCTCCAAAACCTATTGTTATCAGCCCAAAGCACAAGTCAAATGCTGCACATGTGGGGCACATTTATCTCAGATGTGAAACAAACCACAAATACACCCCAGAGGTTCCTCAGATAACCCAGTAAACAAATAGATACTGCATGCTGCATATAGCACTTGGCTAGCTTGTGAGAACCCTAGAGCCAGTAGTGTAGTAACTTTCTATGGTCCTATGATTGTTGTGGTTCCACCCCACCTGTGGGAACCCCACACTCCCCCTAACAATCCCCAATCCTGCTTTACTATGCCCCCAACAAGCCTCCTTAGTTGCCCCCACACTACCCCAAGGTACCAACTTTGACATGCCTTAATGAGCACCAAATAATACAGAACTACCTGTGACCTCATTGTGCGCACTCCAGACCCAAAACATCCATCCCAAAAGAATCCTTTGCCTTTCAAAGCAACTTCCTTCAGGCCAGTGACTGTTGCTCACTCTGCACTCTCCCATCTGTGGTCTCACTGGGACATCATCAGCAATGGCATCCATCTCCTCTCAACCATTTTCTTCCAGTCACTGACTGATGCCTGCTCTGCTCCTCCCCGCCTGCAAAAGAAAGAAACTGTAAATTCTCAGCATACACAAAACCAAAACATCTTAATGACAACCTAAGCGCTGCCATGGGCCTACCCTGTTCATCAACTGCACAGCCACTACACTGTCCTCCAGCCCCCCCAATCCCCAAGACAGTGTAACCTTGTCACCTTCACCCCTATGCATTGTCCTATAACCCAACATGCCCACAGTACTGACAGACATCATTATTTTCAATTTCCTAGACTTTATAAATCTTTTCATACCCTATAGTTCTGTAACTATCATTAATCACTTAGTTGATAAAAATTCATGTTTCAATGTATGCCTACCAAATCTCATATGCTTTGTTCAAACAGCCATCAATACTGGGGGGACAAACGCCAAATAGGGACACTTTTTAAATATTGTTCTACAGACTTTGAAATCTTGCTAGAATAAAGAGTTTTGCATCAGCATGAATTTTCTGAAAGGTATGAAGTCTGAAACTCGAATGTCTATCATTTTTCTCTGACTTCAACCCTCAATAATTTGTCAATGATTAGCCCACAAACCACACCTTTATGAGAAATGACCAAAAATATATGGCAAAATCCGAACATTCTGCAAAATCTGTACATTTGAGACGTATGACTCAGCCAACCCATCCTGACTCATCCTGGTTCACATCCTCTGAAAGGCAAAATGTCTGACACATCACTGCACCACCTCCCATTGACTTCACAAACAGACTACCCCAGTAAACCACACACACCACAGGTTTCACCAAGGAGCGCTCAAAATACACCACCAATAACAGGACAGCAAACTGCCCAAAGCAGGGCCATCTCCAACACAATTTCCAAATGAGCTGCATTTGACATTCCACAGTATGCATATGTAACCTACTATTTTGCACAATCCCTTCACCTCCAAAGAATAAAGGGCACCCCCCTTCCCATCCCATTAATGCCTGTGTGTGAACGCGCCAACATGGCAGAAACTGTGACTCATGACCCACTCCCAACACAGAAACCCACTCACCATACATTTTCCTCTTGCCTGAATGCTTCACCATGAAATGGAGAGAATCAAACAGCCTCATGTGTTTACGATAAATTACCCCAGCCGGTCGCATACCACCTAAACACCACAGATACTCTGTATGAAAACGGACCGCACCTCAGCACCATTTCAAACCAGTTGACCCACCCTGTGATCTCTCTGAAAGCATCACCCTTCTTCCGCCAACCAAATGCTCCTGAATCACTCCTTTGTTCCCAACCAACTGGGACTGATCGTGGAGCACCTTCTGAGATTGGACCTGCAAAGTCACCATTGTATACAACACTGTATACAACAAACTGACCATCGATAAATTGACTAACCACCTCAACACCTCCCAACACCAAAATGCGCATCAACCAATTCTAACACGTCTTCATAATGCCCTACCTATACAACTGACTATTTCCACAGTTTCCTTCACAAATAAAATGCCTCAGAGCAAACTTAATTAAGACTACTGTTCACACTTCCATTACAAATGCTCAAAGGGGACATTTATATCTCTCTCTCTCTCTCTCTCTTCTTCTTTTCTTCCCCTTCACTTTCTTTTCCCTTATTCTTTCCCCTCCTTCCCTTTTATTTATATAGGGGGAGGGACCACAATCACAACTCATCCCCAATCTAATATCTGATAAACCAGTGTAGCATGTAAAAGCCTACCTATGAACCGCCATTAGTTGACAGTATCTGTATACATCAAAATTGAATGTCAATCTTCCATTCTGCAAAACAGCCCCAAACCAATAACTAAAACATGAAGCATCTGACCTACCTGAGCTGTGACTGACTGCCAAGTGTGCCCGTGAATACAAAGTCAAAATACAATACACGTTACATCCAGCCACCTCACCGCTTCAACCCAGCATGTAGGACATCCCTGCAACACTCGCAACCTCCTCGAACAGGAAAAAAAATTTTTTTTTTTTTTGCAAATGTCTGCTCACTCGCAGAAAAGCAAACTAAGTGAGTTGCCAATAGAATGAGAAAGTTACAAAAACCTTGGAAAGAGGCACAAAATTTAGAGCCGATCTCAGAAAGCTGCAATAACAACAGGTCTTGCATTCACGTGAATTCTCGGCATGGCAGGAAGTCCAAAATCAAAATATCTGGTTGAGCCATACCCTATCTCCCTTTCTAGCACGTATTCCAGGTATAGTCCCGAGCACACTGAATGCTCCATTTGCGATTCCCCCCACCACCACCAATAAGGCTAGAGTAACAAGTGTTATGATAGCATCCATTTATGGAAGGACAAGAAATCTAAAGTTAGAATAGTGTCTAGCCCTCTAAGGCAGAGAGCAAATATACCTAACGATCCCCCTAAACTTACATTGTGATTTTTTTTTTTTTTTTTTTTAATGTGTGATTGTGGGAGTAGAAAGTGAGTGGCAGTGAGTGATAGCTCCACCCTGCTCATGCATAAGCCTAACCATCATTAGCTAACTCACTCAGAGCCCATGAAAAGCTGTTACCGGCAACCACTGAGGAAAATCATGCAGAAAGCAGCACCATAGACTGCCCCTAACAAAGCCCAACCACCAACTCTGACAACTCACAATGGACAAGCAGCAAGAGGAACACACACCAGTAATTTCCAACTCAGGAGGTCACATAGTACGGCGCAAGCATTCCAGCACTCCAAAGGCATGTGGTAAGATATCTTCCAAAAGTAATTCCTTGTCGAACATCACCTACCTTCCCTTCTACTATGCGGCACTACCCCTGACTGCAATCAACAGTAACCACTGCCAATGGATATGCCAGTGCTGAATATTTTGATTTATCCATCAACTGGGAATCAACTCCAGAGGAGATCAGTGAGGAAAAAAAAATGCCGCAAAGCACCCCACTACATTAAGCACATGTATAACCAACTACCAACCGTATGTCCACACTGAGTTAATATACACCCAACTACTCTGACCCCCATTATACTAACTAGTAACCCAGCAATCATGCTATCCCCATCCTCCTCACCTGCCTTAGACTACTTTGACTACTTGCCAACATTATCCCTTTCATTACCACGAGGCGTACCTGCTCCACCGAATCTACTGGTTGTCAAGGATGTAATACTTGCCAAAGCAAGTTCACTCTGAAAATGTGACACCTACCTCAGTTACACTTGACAAAACCCTCTAAGCCCCTCCCTACCCTTACTTCATTTCCTCCTAAAACATCCCTCCATCCCAGTTAACCCTATCCTCCCCTTATTCTCATAATTCCTGACAATCTATGTATCTAGCCCCACTTGAAGATGTCCCAGGACACAATGGTCTGTTCCAAATCTCATGTCTTGGCCATTATCTTTTTCTGTACATCTACATCAGGCCCTCATCTAAATGTCATCGACTTATCTATAATGGCAAATCTGTTTCTTGGATATCATGTTGATTTAATACTTCGTAACAGCTACTCACATAAAGAAATGACCCCTTCAGCTTCCTTTATCCTCCATCCTCTGTCTATGTAGTTTGCAATGCAGAGGATAGGTATTTGCTCTTCTCATTGTGTTATTCTTTGACTCTTTACATTATCCAAATAGCTTTAACAGAAAGTGTATATCTATGTAAACGCATTTCATTATGTGAAGAATAGAGGCTACTTTGCTTCAGTGGCTGCTACTAAAAGTTCTAATTACATACTACAGATGTCATTTTTCAAGCAAAGACAAACATTAACAACTTTTTTATTTTTAATGTGTGTTTGTAAATATAAAAAATGATAAAGGACTGGTCAAGGTATACCTATAAAAATTGCCACATTTATCACTTGTTCCAATCTGTTCTAATATCTAAAATAACACCTACAACAAAAAGTGAATAGAGAAATATAGGATATCATGTAATTCAGTCAAAGCTACTATAATGTTATATGGCTTGCTACTTGCTAGTATGGAGAAACCATGCTGTAAAAATAAAAATAAAAACAAACACAGCTTTAAAGTTGAAGGAATTTACTCTGCTATCAATCCTTCCCTTATAGTGTTGTAAAATAAAGCATGTGATACTAAATTTCCTTGGATACAGCTCAGTAGAGAAAGTAAAAAAACAGTACCATTGTAAAAGCATACGTGCGTCTGTTTTATACTGTATGTGCCTTTGTGGGTTGATGTGGCAGTTTTGTAAATCTGTCATGGACTCAAAGGTAGGTCAAGATAACGATAAATGGATAAATGAATCAATAAAAATGAAGGTGATATGAGTTGCAACACACAAACCTAAAGTGAAGGTATTTATAATCAAAAGAAATGCATGACAGATACATATGTTGATAAGTTTCTTGAAATAAAATCCACATTGCCCTGAAATTATTTCTAAAACTATCATTTCATTACTCAAACTTTGTAGCAGCGTATTTACCTAAACAGAAATAAGCTGATTGACAGGATGTGAAGTATAAGGCATGCTAACACAATTTTCTGGAAGGTGCTGCTGTAAACACAGAATGGCACCAAATGCTAGTCACTCACTCACTTGTTAACGATGATAATTAACAATACTGAAAATCTACAAAGTAACATCAAACTTATGAAAGCAAATTAAGTAATATGGGCAGTTATAAAGAAATTCTACTATCTTTAATTTAGCTTTCCTTATCCCTGACTGAATGGTCATGTCAGAAGGTAGCACAATTAAGATACGTCACAGGACACTGCAAAGTAGAAAACATTGAATTAAAATGAAAACCAGTAAATAAGATACCATATCTGCTCTGTATTCAATCACAATAAAGATAAGGGTTATCCATCCCATCAGTATTCGTTAAGAAATACAAATAAAATCAGTATTAAATATGTCTGGGAGGAAACTAACTTAAATGCTTTTCTTTTCATTTTTGATTCTTTATATATTCCGTTCCTTAAAATACATGCACGCCTTCCTCCAGTGCCGCAATACAATATGCATAACAGCTCAGGGTAGCCATGGCTCAGAATCAATGTGAGTATCATGGGAAACAGCTGGAATGAAGCCAAGGCACAGCATATGGAAATGCATGCAATTACTGTCATATTAAAAAAGCAATTTGGCAGCAGGATACAAAACAGCAGCAGAAAGTGTATACTAATGTGTGTTATGTAAAGATCAGGAGTAACACCAAATAAAAAAGGGTGTAAACTCTGGGAGGGCAAGTACAAATGCAGTGTTAATGAACTCTTTTCTCACTCTCTTACCTGAAGTTCTTCTGCACTATAGACATACCTACTGAATGGTGAATGATGTCCTATGAATTGCACACATCATAAACACACAAGCACACACACAAACACCTATCTATATATGTATATATATATACAAACAAACATATGCACCTATATCTATGCCTGTCTATCTCTCTCTCTCTATACATATATATATGTGTATATATATATATATATATATATATATATATGTGTGTGTGTGTGTGTGTGTGTGAGAGAGAGAGAGAGAGAGAGATACAATACATCTTTGGCTTTGAAAAACAATCTACAAGCTATGGTTAAATTTCAAATCATCAAGATTACTTGGTAGTGCATTTTTATTCACATATTCTGTGAAAACTGTTTTTTCTTTGTACTCCTGTGTCATTAGACCGGAGCATTTATCAGTAATATTTGAAAGCAGTTACATTGCTTTAACACTGTATTTTATGTAGGAGCAGATAAAGAACTGTGTTGTGGGAAAAGGGATGTAGAATTATAAGAAATTCTAAAGCACGTTAACTTCCATGCATCTGATATAAAATTAACATGTTAAGAATTAATTAATGATGTCCCATTTCACACAGCCAATGGGTTGCCTTGCAGCTTTGTGCTGTAACACATGTGTTAATGTCAAGATATAAGGGTGATTAAATGACAAGCTGACAAACCACCCTGTAGTGTATTAAATGTATGTCTCTGACTCTGACAATTACTGATAGATGTGACCCAAGCTTTACAATGCTATAGTGATGATGCCATTTAGTATGTTAAAGAAGATAAACCCTTGAAGATGAGTATTGCACAGCTGAACAAAAATCTCATTACTTTAAACAAATATAGAAGAATGCCAGTTTTAAATTATTTTAAATGTTCAGATAAAAACTAAGAATATGGTAAGAGTGAAACTGCTTACTACAAAATTTAGTCAATTAAAATAGATAATTTTACTATAGGACTAAAATATCCAGAAAAACAAAACAGAAGAAACAGTGAAACTTCATTAATAAACAGAAAAAGAGTGTGCTACATCTGTCAGGTTTATTTATCTAAAGTTCAACGTGATGTCTTTCTCTTATTTAGTCTACTTCCTGGATAGCAGAAACAGGATTGTGAATTGTGTTTCTTACCTTACTGCATTGCTAGCTGTTAGTTTGCTAGCTATGGTACTATTATTACATTGGAACAGTCGAGGTAATCAGTAAAGTCAGTTGTTTGGACAGAATGAAGAGTGAAGCGGTACTAGGCTTCAGACTGCTAGTTATGCTGATATTTTTGGTGGCACTTTGTACCCTGTCACTGTGCAGTCTCTTTTTGTATTCGAGTGCTAAGCATTGTGTCACATGTGGATTTTGGGGATGCTACGGAAGTTTAAATTTGAGAAGCTTTAAGCTGTCTGTTGCACTGCAGACTTTTTTTATTGATCTTGTATGGCCGAAATATGAAGATTCAGCTGTTGGCCCAGTTTGGCTAAAATGAAGGAAGTCTTTTATCACCTTTGAACTGGTTATATAGATGGGCATTTATTTTGTTTGTGAGCTATCAATTTAATCTTAAGCCCAGGTATGCATGTTTTTATTGTCTTTAGCCTAATAACATTTTGTTCTGAAACATTGTTTCATTGCTGGCTACTCATTTGCAGATCCATTTTGTCATATAATATAAACTATTTTTTTAGGAAATTTACTTTTCATATTATCAGTGTTAATCCTGGGATTTTATTTTTTGTATAACATTGAGTTATTTTGTATTTGTGAAGTGCTTAGGATAGTAATCACTAAAATAAACGTACACTTCAACATAAAATTGAAAATTATGTCATGCATATCAATTCATATAATACAACTTTAACCATGACATCTCATTTATCTGTTTTTGCCTCCATTTTATCTGAAACCTCATCATATTATTTTATATAAAGTTTCATTCCTAATTGCAATCTGGACTGTGTTTGAGCCTTGGTTTCATTTTTGCCAATTTTCCATCTTCATACACTTTCAACGTGCCTCTTCTTAAGGCATTTGCAAATTATTTTTTCTTAAAATAGGACTTATGAATTTTATATGAAATTTTGTCAAATTTAAAAACATACCCACTTTTACACAGAGATACCAGACATATTATTCCCATGTTGTAATATATCTTGCTACAATGGAATTATGTAAATGGTTGCTGTTTCCATAGATACTGGAACATATAATGACTGCCTGGCCAAATGTTAGACTTACCTTAGAGCAGGCTTTTTGTATTGTAATATATATCACTTTTGTGTCATAGTATACCCCAGTTCTTATCAAATTTACTTGTAATTATTTTGCCTATGTAGCTCTGTTACATACTCCAGCATATTTTATGCCTCAAATGATTCAGCATTTGAAGCATGAGTCTTTCCTCATTTAAAATAAAAAAAGTTGGCTCACAGTGGAATAAAGGCACAACATCTTCAGAACAATTTTATTAGCGCTTTCATTTAGTTGAATCACCAAACTTCTTCAGATAACCTCCTAATACACCAATTCATTATTTATATTACTTTAAAATGTCACATGTTATTACCAACCAATAGATATTCACATCACATAATTATTTTTTTCCTTAAACATATATTGATACATAAAGTTATAAAACCTCTAAAACATTTACTAATTTTACTTAATAATTCATTTTCTCCTTATCTATCATACACTTTTAATTTTAAAAGACTATTTATTGATATCATATCATTTAGACTGGAGGGGGTGGTACTTGCATTCAGGTAGATTTGCCACCATATTTCTTTGTTCTCAAAATTCAACTTCCAGGGTCCCCTTCTGGCATCCTTCACAACCTGATGTACTATCAAAAATTTAAAAACATGTGTTGGGTGTTTTTTAAGATGCATTTGTGTCCTTTTGGTGAGCAATATCGTACATCTGTTCATATATTCTCTGGGACAATTTAAGTTCTGTTTTACCCACATAAAACCATGGGCATTTCAGACAGAAAGCAATATATACAACTCCTTGTGTATAGCAACTATATTTTCCTTTTACATAGATGGTTTTATTTGTAATTTGAACACTTGATCCATTAAAGACATACTAGCATTGATTACACATCCCACAAGGACTCATCTTTCCTTTCTTAATACCCTGTACTTGTCTCTCCAAGATGTTTTTAAAGTTTAAGCCCATCCTATATACTACATTTGGACTAGTTCCCAATTTTTCCACTAAATTTTCATCCATTTTAATTATACTCCAATTCTTTTGTGGTATATATCTTATAATCATACTATTACTGTGATAACTCACCACAAAAGGGCAAAACAATTTTTTAATATTATTATTATTTCTGTTGTCATTATTACCATTAATTTCCATAACCTGGGTATTTATGTCTATTTAAACTGTCTTTTGATCCAGGTTAATAGTTACCAAGTTTTCATTATATTCCTTTAATAATGGCATATAATACCCTTGTTCTCACTTACTAACTACTTCATTGTGAATTTGGTTTACTATTCTCCTAGGATATCCCCTATTATAAAACATATTAGATAAAAACCCACACTCATCAATAAAATCTGTATGGTTCGAGACCATCCGTGCAGCTCGAACCATTTGCCCCTTCTCTACTCCCCTCTTCACATGTATAGGATGGTTACTGGAGTAGTGTAAATAGGTATTTGAGTGCATTGGTTTTCTATATATTTTAGATTTTAAACCTTGTCCACTTTCTTTCCTTTCTATCATTACATCTAAATACGCTACTTTGTCATAACTCACAGCAGAGGTAAACTTAAGAAAATTCGTTGATTTATTAATCTATAAATTTTGGAATTTCTGTTACAGGGCCTTCCACATCACAAACAGGTCATCCAAAAACCTAACATACATGTTTATATATGCAAAATAAGGACTTAGATACAACAACTTCTGTTCCCACCATGCCATGATGACATTTGCAAAAAGGGGGCCACAGGCTGACCCCATGGCCACCCCTTCCATTTGTCTAAAATAAAGTCCCTCAAAATAAATGTAGTTATAATTCAGGACCAAATCAATCAGTTGACTATATGTATTACTTTTATCCTGGTTTAAACCCATGATTTCACATAAATATGAGGCAAACCAATCCTTACCTGGGTCATAGGGGATACTACTATACAAGTCCTTCACATCAATTGTTATAAAGACTCCCTCGTTCAATGGATTTAAACTATTACATAAAGTCAGAAACTGCCGTGAGTCATGGCACAGGTTTGGGATGTTACTTACTTCTGTTTTTAATTGTTTGTCCAGAAATTTAGCTATATAGCTGGTTTTAGATTTTCCAGAATCCACTATAGCCTATATGGTGGATTGATTACATTTTTATGAATTTTAGACACCCCGAAAATCGCCAGTATCCTAGGCCATTCAATAGCCATATAGTTATATTCCTGGACAGTTATTTGATTTTGTGTAAGCATGTCATGTAGCTCCCAATCAATTCTTTTATATCCCAAATGTATTTCATTAATTGAAACTTCTTCATAAGTCCCACTATATAACATTTGTAACATGTTTTGTACATATTCATCATGTTGCACTATTACTATGCCCCCGCCCTTGTCCGGGCGCATAAACCTGAGGTCTCCATAAGACTTTAAATATTCTAGTATTTCTTTGTCTTTTTTAGACATATTATTCTTAGAATTGCTCTTGGCAAAATAATGTCTAAAATCAGTTTCACATATTCTCTGAAATGTTTTTAATACTGGGTGAATATCTGGGTTAAAAACACTAGGTATTCTTACATTGCTACCAGAATACACTTGAACTTGAGCATCATTATTAAAGACAGTTTAATTCTTACTTGCAATCTGGACTGTGTTTGAGCCTTGGTTTCATTTTTGCCAATTTTCCATCTTCATACTCTTTCAATGTGCCTCTTCTTAAGGTATTTGCAAATTATTTTTTCTTAAAATAGGACTTATGAATGTTATATGAAATTTTGTCAAATTTAAAAACATACCCACTTTTACACAGAGATACCAGACATATTATTATTCCCATGTTTTAATATATCTTGCTACAATGGAATTATGTAAATGGTTGCTGTTTCCATAGATACTGGAACATATAATGACTGCCTGGCCAAATGTTAGATTTACCTTAGAGCAGGATTTTTGTATTGTAGTATATATCACTTTTGTGTCATGGTATACCCCAGTTCTTATCAAAACTACTTGTAACTGTTTGGCTTATGTAGCTCTGTTACATACTCCAGCATATTTTATGCCTCAAATGATTCAGCTTTTGAAGCATGAGTCGTTCCTCATTTACCAAAAGCAGTCAATGTTTTTGTTCCCATTACAATTAGCAATTCTAGAAATCTTTGATAATTCAAAGGGTCACTGCACAGTTGTGCTTTTATATTATACACTGGAGCATCAAATTCATTTTATGTCCAACATGCTCAGCAATGTTGAAAAATGTCTCTGCCTTTAATCATGTGCAATTCCTTATTGCTTTAGGTGTAGCTGTTTTAGGTCTAGTCTTCCATGCCACACCTAAATCACTATATATTAGACTTTCTTCACATGCTGACATGTTGCAGTCTTCTTTTGGGTCTTCAGGAACATGTACAAAGTTTAACTTTACTTTGAATCACTACTTCTCCTTTCTGATCATATCAGAAGTAATGTATCACTTGAGCTTTTTATTTGAAATTTCATGACTAAAAATATAAGAAAATGGTCCTGTTTTGTTCTGTTTTGCATTTATACAATATGCTGTTTCTTTTAAAAGTTCAATTCATGCATTTATTTCTGGATTCAGTCATTAGCATGCTCAGTTTAATGTAGGAAACATTAAACTAAATCACCGTTAGCTTGATCGTTGACACTCTCTCCTTATAACGACTTATTACATCACACAAAATTCAATGTATTATGCTCACTACAACATACAGCTATTAACAACATTGTTTGATAAGTCTGTTTTGTAACTGTTATATTCAAATACTCCAATTAAAATGTTGCCTAAAAACTGAGAGTGCATATAAGCAATTGTATATGGCTATTTACATACTGGTATAACTGGGTGCCTGTGAGTGGGTGTGCACTTGTGCGTGACTGTCATTCTAGGACAGCATGTAAGTAGGTCTCTTTGTGTCTGTGAATGTGCTTCTCATTAAGTGTGTACGTGTGTGTGTGTGTGTGTGTGTGTGTGTGTGTGTGTGTGTGTGTGTGTGTGTGTGTGTGCGTGTATGTGTTTGTGTGTGTGCGCACCCTAAAGGTCAGCATTGCAGTCCAATGGATGCTTTCTTCCAAGTATGTGGAAAGTGGACATGTGCATTTTTCAGCAAAGTAACAGCAGAAGGGGGGGCTGATATGGTACTGCCAATACTTTGCATATTCCCTGTCAAACCATCATTGTATCTCCATTTCATACCGTTCAACTGCCTCTTGTTCCTTTCATTTGGCTTCTGCCAGAAAATCATGTTACTGGAGCCTGCATTCAATGTAATTTCTGTTATCCTGACACTACCAGTCCCCTATGGTTTGACTGCTAGTTTGTGAGCTTTCAATGTAGCTGTCACATTACAGCTTAAGTCAGCTACTCAGATATCTGTCCATCTAACTGTCAAAATGCACATTATCTATCAGCAATTTGTTTATGTAGGTATGTGACGTGTGTGTGTGTGTGTGTGTGTGTGTGTGTGTGTGTGTGTGTGTGTGTGTGTGTGTGTGTGTGTGTGTGTGTGTGTGTGTGAGTGTGTGTGTACATGTGCGTGTGATAGACAGTTATTTTGGGATTGGTGGTTGTGCCTGTGTGTGATTAGTAGAACCTGCACTACTTCATAATACTGGCTTGTAGGGTGTTCACCTAAATCGTGCAGAACTGCTCATCTAGCAGGTCATAATCATACAAATTCTCTGGAAAAGAGACATTGCCCTTGTGGGAATGTGCATGGCTATGAATCACAGAAAGCTACAGTGGTGCACCTCTACACACTGACACAGTTTTAGAGCTGCCACTACTTGGTCTACATTAATCCCAAAGTCTTAATCCAGCTCAAATTTGTCTATACAATCTCTCATCAACTGGCCACAGACACCAGAAAAACCTTAGCTATCATTGTCCATTCCCAAGATTAACATATGCTTTAAACTCATTTCAAGATGCAACTATGATCTATCTTAAAACAGTTATGCTCTAAAAAGCCAAAATAAGTGGCTTCCAGTGACTCTAAAGTTTACCGTTTTCTTAAATTCATAAACTGTTCCATGAGAACTATTGGTCTCTGCTTAAAAAGTAAATAAATAAATAAATTCAACTTGCACATTGTATAACCACAAAGGCACCTTATTACAAAGACTCAGTTAGTTGAGAAAAGCCTTCTCAACAATATTTCCCACCTGATAAAATTCATCACCCAAAAGCATTACAAAGCTACACAGCTTGCAAATCATTAGAAAGAAACTCAAAGAGCACCTTAAAGATGAGTATAACTCTCAGACCATGGCTATGTTTCCCATTCGGCAGCATGGTTTATTTTTGCTATACTACATAATCTAATAAATGTAAATCTTAATGCAATGAAACATGAGGCTTTGCTCATACATGGTCTATTCATGGATTTAACAGATGTATACTCATCTTAATTTGTGTAAATCTACTTGCAAACTTCGCTTATTTTGATGCCTTAATAATTTGTGCATTAGAAAACACTGTCACTGCCCTCTGACCTCAGATGTCATGACAGAAGACAGTACTCAGACAAACTTACCTAGCCAGTTAGCCAAAGCAAATACATACATATATAAACGCCTACCTCACTTATACTTATATGTAAGTTATTTAGGTTTAAGTACTACAGCAAAGCTGATGCTGAAATGCTGATGGATCCTTTCATGGGGTTATGGCTAACGCACCTCTTTAGTGATGCATGACTGGGACAGTACCACTCAACTGGCATACATGTTCATGGTTCCCGTGGGGACATGAGGGTACATTCCAGTTAATGAGTGAACAAACTGCTCAGCCTCCCTTGGAAAGCATCTGCAATGGTGCTATAAAGGAGACCATCCAGTAGATGATCCTTGGATTCAGGAGAAGCAATTTGGATTTTGCACTGACTGTGGAGCACACACAATTGTCTATTGTCCTTGCACTGATCCTGGTGTAATCATGGAAGTTTGTCACTACTGTCTACATGACCTTTATGGACATGGGTAAGAGATATGAAGGTGGACCATGGAATGTTTTTTTAATGAAGTGCTATATGGCATACAGCCCCCATATTTGAACAATGAGAGTTGTGTCAGCATTCTCAGAGTTAAAACAAACACATTCAAGGCAGGTACATAACTCCAACAACAGTTACACTTGTTTTCCTTAGTATTTGCCATTCTCATGGACAGCATATCAGGATGGTAGCCAAGGTATGGTATGTCTACTTTGCAGAAATAACAGAGGCATGTGTGTTGTTTGTAGATGATGCTGCCCCCTTATCTTCATGTGAGTGTGAGCTGAAAATTGCATTGAGGTGTGAAGTGGCTGGAATTATCCTGGCACGTCCAAACTGGAAGAAATGATTTCCCCTGGAAGATGAAGGACTGTATTATGACTTTGTGGAGTGAGAAGCTAGCTGAATAAGATGAGTTTAAGTATGTTGCTATCTTGTTCAGAAATGAGGGGACAGGTGTTTGGGTGAATAACCATCAGATGTGTGCGCTGTTGTAGTACTGCAGAAATTACATCAGATAACAGAGTTGAAGTGAGAGTTGAATTAAAAGCTGGTCCTCTCATTTTTATCAGACAGCCTATGTACACATCGTCACCTAATTTGTAAGCTTTGGGTAGTGGTCAATGATGCATTATAGATGCAAACTGTACATTCCCTCCCAAGGTAGATGGGCTTAGTGTCCACTACAGAATAACCAGTTTAACATTCTGGAAAGATGTTAGAATGTAGGCTCTTGACAGCTGTTCTTAAATGTGTTACAAAAGGTATGGGAGTCTGATCCACAGTCAGAGCTGAACAGTGTTGCAAAGGATATGGGAGGCTGATTCACAGCCAGAGCTGAACAGTGTTGCAAAGGATATGGGAGTCTGATCCACGGCCACAGCTGAATAGTCTTACAAAGGATATGGGAGTCTGATCCACAGCCACAGATGAACAATCTTACAAAGTATATGGGAGTCTGATCCACGGCCAGAGCTGAACAGTCTCACAAAGGATATGGGAGTCTGATCCACGGCCATAGCTGAACAGTCTTACAAAGTATACGGGAGTCTGATCCACGGCCACAGCTGAACAGTGTTGCAAAGGATACAAGAGTCTGATCCACCCTGCTCAGCTTATGCTACTGTGGCATTCATCAGGACAAGTCATTCAGAAAATGGATGGATGAGAGATATAGAGATGGATGGAAATAATCGTCTCCACATCTCCCGTTATTTTAACCCTCTCATTTCCAAGACACATAAATCTGGCAGAACAGTGACACTTAAACTGACTAAAAAGGAAAAAATGGCAGTTTGTTCTAATACCATTCATCAATATTTAATGTAGAGGACAGTCTTTTCTGCAGTGCACTTGCCAAAAACACAGTTGAGGTAGTCAGAAAAAGCTAGAAATTCTTAAATAGAAATACTTAAGTCTTATGCTATGTCATGTAAATTAATTGTGCATCTCTCTTTCTACTTTTCTGTCTTTGACTCATATTGACTGACAGGCATTTTTTTTAAGAAGCATAGTGCAGGACTGTAGGCCCATGTCATGGAAAGTGTTGGATGCTTTAGCTACTGGAAAAAATAAACATAGTAGGTGTCATACATGATGTGGTTTGGTTGATGATATACTATACCAAAGGAGAGAAGGACTGGAGAGCTCTCTCATCAAAGTACAAAACTACATTTTCAGTGAAGGAGGTTGTAACAGGGGAAACAAACCTTTCCCTTCTCTGGATGTGTAGCAGTATCTAAACTGAATACATTCAATAAAAGAATTATAGGCTAAAAATGCCTCCCTGCTTAGAGGAACGTGATAGGCTTTGCTCCTGCGTAAATGCTGAACTGAAATTATAATTTGAATTCAGCATATCAAATTCAAATGCAATTTCCGCTTTTGACATTCAGGACCTTAACTTGTATCAGATTGTATTCAGTCGACTGGGCATCTCTCCATGTTTGGGAAGTTTCAATTAATTTATGATTTGGTGACCTGAGATATGATATCTACTGTAACCACAGAAAATGACATTATTTTATAGCATGTTTTTATTAATGTGTTATGTATATTATTTTTTATTTTTCTACCTACATTAAAAAGAGAATTCATTATTTAGTGACAGCTGCCCACAACAGACAGGACTGAAGGAATACCTGGGCCAGCATACAATAGTCAATATCTATATTCCTTAATGAAACTGTGAGGCAAAAAAGAGACAGAGAGAGAGAGAGAGAGAGAGAGAGAGAGTTTGCATATGATCAAAGGTCATGCTCCAGAATTCTAATACAAGAAAATCGTTATTTCGTTTTTTGCTAATTTTCTGTACACATTACCATTATTTTTTTCATGGGCGTTATTTTTCTGCATTTTAAGCAGGATTCTTGTACACTGTTTTATCTATGCTATTTTCCATACTCGTGTTTTACTCAAAGAGGGCAGAGTGCACTGTATCATAGGATGTCAACATGCCTCAGGTGTACTGTCAGGTACAAGGTGAAGGTGACTACTTTACAATGCTCGCAAGGTATGGGTTAATTCCTCTTATACACTTGGCTTGAATACAAAATGTTTAACTACAACTGCAACAGTTTCTGAATTCCTTATTTTATGTGGCTGTGAAATATCAGACATTGATACTTTTGTTTTACAGCTATACTAATTATGCAAATCAATAAAGAATAAAATTGGTCACATTTTGTGAAATACATGAGATGATATTTAATTAATAACTTTTGCAATATGAACAGGTATGCAAAATCAGTTTAAATATGTCTATGAACAAGTCAGAGAAGATACCTCTATGCTGAGGAATGAATACTAACTGCTGGTTTGTATTGTGGAATATAATATATGCAGTAACAAATAAATAAATATGAAAAACATGTTTGTCAACTATTCTGAGAATGCATGCATGTGCTGCAACAAGTAAACATTTATGGTTCACAAAAACAGGTTAAACAGTCAAAATATGAGAATTAGTGAATGGTCAAACAATACTTTGGCACCCTGATTCGAGAATGAACTTTCTCCTGCAGAGTGTTAATGTGGGTCTGTATTACTTCATTGAAAATGTTATTTCTGTGAATACCTAATCATCAACCCCTTTACACTGAACATTCATTAATCGAATGTTCACATCAATGAATGGTTTTCATGGGGAAGTGAGTTAGTTGGCCATCATTAGAAATTTGCCCTTTTCCCCACTGTAGTGCGATCTCAGATTTGGTATAGTTTCTAGCAAACAGCTTTATATTTCAGTGTGTCATCTACAAATTCAGTGTCTGCTGTCCTTGAAGAATAAATTGCCTATGTTACATTAAAAAAAAAATGGAAGGCCGGTAATATTGCGATACGGAATGGCTGTCAGACTAGCAACAGGTTCATGGTTATTAGGCATCTCATCCAAAGGAGGAGACTCTCAGGAATGCAGCAGCCCCATCCCCTCTAAAGAGCATTATAATTTCAGTACTTCATCCATGTGGTATGGGAGTAGCTGCCCTCCAGGATATGTGCTACTGTGTTGTTTCTACAATAATACACACCCTGGTGTGCATTATTATGCTTAGAGAATGAGCCATCTGTTAAATTGTTTTGTATTTGTCTGTTTTTGTTTTTTAATACACACACACACACACACACACACATATATATATATATATATGTATGTATGTATGTATGTGTATATATATATATATATATATATATATATATATATATATATATATATAGTTTTTGATGTAAAATAGTTCCACTGCCTAATGCTTCAGACTTATTGTAGAATACATTCTTACTTATATGTTTCTTAAAATAATACCAAATATCTGTTTGTTGTGCTTGTTAACAGAAAGTTTGAGTACTGCAAAATGTAACAGTGCTAATTCAAATGCTGGTTCACCACAATTAAATTAATTTTATGTAAGTTTAAAAATTACAGTATAGGGGATATATGCTTATACAGAATGCTGCAAAAGTCAATGAGCATTTTTGTTGTTTTCATCTGGGATGACATTACCATGTCTTTGAACCAATCAGATGCTGGACTTGTTTTCTTTAACTGAATAACAGCCATAATGAAAAAAGGATGCTTGATGTACAGATACATAATCAAACCTTGAGTCAATGATCACTAGACCAAAGGAAGTGCGACAATGCCCCACAACAACACTTACCATTTCATTACTTTTTTCTGTCACAGTTTGATCATGGTTGAATCATTTAATAGTTCATTATAGTCATATTTAATTTATTGTTTCCTGGATCAGGCTAAACTTTCATCTAGCAGAATAGACTTATATTTTACACAGCAAAATTGTAGTAGCCATGGGGAGTAAAAACGGGAAATCACATAGGAATATACAAGACAACAAGATTAATTTTAGATTTCATGACTATAATGTAGGCTGAATAATGAAGCTGTCACAAAGCACAGGATTTAAAACATGCACCGTTTATTTGGCTTTTGGTCAAATCCTGCAGCTTTTATTAAATGAGGTTTGGTAACAAAGCAATTTCTCCAGGGACATCTTCAGAAGGGGGTTAGATAAATACATTACTGGGAGTTAAGAGAGTGGGGGGGATGAAAGGGTTAAATGGGTAGAGGGATGATTGGGAGGAAATGAGGTAAGGGTAGGGAGGGGCTTAAGGGATTTAGGCAAGTGTAGCTGGTTAAGGGATCGCATTTTGGAATGAACTGGCTATAGGGCAAGCTTACGTCCAGAACGATCTGTGAGTACTGTGGTAGAAAGGTAGGCCTTGGTTTAATGGTAGTATGTTGAAAGGTGGTGGGTAATATTTGTATTATGTTTTTTTTTTTCTGGTGAGGAAGGATTTTGGCATTTATGTAGGATGGCATTTGCTAGAAGCATGCATGTGATGTAAGATGGTTGGTTTGGGTGGATGGTTTGACTGTCTTGCTGGGCTAGGAGGCCATTATGTTGCTTGGGAACGTTACAGAGGTGTGCAATTTAACTTTTAATATGACTGTTTTGTTTTTGTTCTTATGAGATGGAATGTTACTGCTAGTGGGATGGAGAAAGTGTCACACGAGTTTCCAGAAGTAAAAATCAATAACATATCTTTGAACGGCTGTAACACAATGACTGGAGATGGGGGCTGAAGTGGTATTTTCTTTAAAGAAAATGTTACGGCAATTGTTTGTCTTCACTGTGCTTTAGGTAAACATTTGGAAAAGAAATGGACATTGAGCGACTGAGCATAGGATCCCGTACTAATATATATATATATATTTTTTTAAGTTGCCGTTACGAAGGATACTTCTGCTGTTATGCGATATACGCATAGCTGTACAGTGGGGTCTAATCCTACTGTGTGTTCAGGACTGTGTCCAGACTCCACCCTTGTTACTAATACTAACTCTTATTTTAGGGCTAATGTACTGAGTAGTTGAAGAGTAAGAACTCTGTGACTTTTGGATGTGGGCCCCTGCATAGCTCTCAACCTTTCATCTCCAAAAAGTGGAACACGCTCAGTATGTGGATCAAAGAGGGGTGATAATCATACCGCTCAGCTTAGAGCAAGAAACCTGAACAGAGACAACTAATCCTTATTTAGCAATACTGTTCATCGGTCTCCCCTTTCAGATTACTCGTTGGGGGTAGTGATTTGGGTACATGCCCACAATATGATTTAGGGCTGTGGTTATCAATTATAAAAAAAAAAAAAAAAAAAGTTTACGATGCTCTTCCTCCCTCATGCTTTTAGCAGTGTGGTTGTCAACTACAGCAGAAGTTGAGAGGGTTTTTCTTCCTGGTGCAGTCATTGGTGGCAGTGAGCCACAATCCAATCTCCTTTAATTATTGCACAGGGTTGTGACCGTTTTACGATGTTTTTTTAATTCCCCTCAGTTAGCTCGTTGGTGGTAATGGTTTTGTTTTCTGGTTCCGTTAGTGGGATTTGTGGGCTGTGAGGCATGGTTGCTTTCTGCGCATACATTGTAGAGTGCTTGCCGTTGGGATGGGGGAGGGGGATAGGAGAGATGTGCAGTTGTGGGTCTGCCCCTGGGTCGAAGTAGATCTTGGTGGAGCATGGGAGCAGACGTGTCCCTGGCTCAGCCTTCTATTTATGGTCTCAGGTTTTATTGGATTTCTTGCACTGACGGATTGAGAGATTTTGTGTGGCTCTTATAAAACTGTGGCATTCTGGAAATCATTGGTGAGTTGTGGGAGGGGGGGTTGCTCTGTCAGGTTTCAATGGATGCTGCAGCTCTGTAACTGTACAGGTGGAAGTTGTAGGATTTGGGTTGGCATACGGTTTCTGGACTGTGTGGGGTTCATGGTGCATATGAGCATCTGTGATTGTGTATGTGTTTTCTTTTTTTTTTTCTCATAGCTCTCAACTGCCCAGATTTTTGCAGAATAGCACTCAACTGCCCAGATTTTTGCAGAATGTGTAGATTCTGCCTCATAATCTTGGTCTGCTGCTCATGAAAATTGGTGGCTCTCTAGAAAATCACTGGGATGATCCAAGGGTTGAAGTCCCCGAGTGGGGTCATGCATTTCAGTTTTGGCATTGAGATCTTTTAGCTAAAGCTAGTGACTTTTGGAGGAAGGTGGTGAATTATGTTTAATAAATAGTGACTATAATAAGAGTTACAGGCATTTGCTTTCGGCGAGCATTTGTATATGTCTATGTGGTAGGAAGGGAGTTGAGCTGGTGTCTTTTTGTTGCTTATTTATTGTTGATGATGGCTGTATGTGTTTTGCACTTTTGCATAAGTTTGTAAGAGCAGTAGTTAATGTTTCTGGTAAATCACTGAGGGTTAAGATGGCTTTTACTTCAGAAATGTAGATGAATTCATATGCTCTGATTGTGACGATGTCTTAAGTTAATAGTACAACTATTTTAAAGGTGTCACTGAGTTCCTGGATTTGTCCCTGATTCTATTGCTGTTTTTCTCTGATGGCTTGAGTGTTATGCCTCACAAAAGATGCTAGTCAAGCTGCTAGTAACATTTGCACTAACTTCATATTAGGTTGCAAATTAACTGGCATGTCTGCATGTTGAGATTGTAGACCCAGGTAACGAATGGTGGGATCGTACAGTTTATACCTTGTAGTGCTTCAGGCCATCTGCCAGGTGCGTCTGTTAGGACAGCACGGACTGCTGCCCATACCTTGCAATAGTATACTAGATGGTCCTTAGGTGAACTGACATGCTTTCTTTGACCATTTGAAGGGTAGTTTCACATATTTTGTACTTAACAGCAAACAGTACGGGATCTTTGTATACAGTGACTAATTTAGCATTAACACCTGACTGACCTGCTAGGGTATGGACATATGGGCATCTGTTCAGATGCCTTGCCACAGTTAGGCATCTGTAGGTATATATATATATATATATATATATATATATATATATATATATATATCAATAATAAAAAAAAGTGAAGGGAGCTGTGCATAACTACGGTGTGGCAGATAATTGTGGGTCACAATTAGGCTTGAAGCCATGTATTGTGCAGGACAGGAAAAAGGGGAAATTGTAGGATGGATCCTTACTCTGGCGTCATGGAGGGGTGGACCTTGCTGTTGGGAGCAGGCGTTTTGGATGGCAGTGGGGTCAGTTTGCGTACACAACATGTAGTTCAGCTGCCGATTTCCTCTTGAAGAGGATCACAGGTGGTGGGTCATACATTTCATCTGTACAGATTTGCAGAATGTCCAGATTTTACTTCATAGTTTTGGTCCATCTTTCATGAATTGTGGCTCTCTAGCAAATCATTGCAGATTTATGTCACAGAAGGACAGACATTTCACTTGCAGACTTCATACCCTTCAGAAAATTCATGCCAATGGAAACTTGTTCTATTTACTTCCCAAGTTGTTAAGAGTACTTAAAGAGTGACAGGTGTGTAACAGCAATGGTAGGGACGCATGCAGCTGTAACATCGGATATCCCTCAGCGTTCTAAGTTTATAAAGTGCAATGCTTTAGAAATTGTCCCTATATTGGGTCGATTTCCCACTTTCACTTATAGCTTTGTGTATTCATTTTTCCCGGTGAAAGTGAGAGGGATGACTGGCATGTAATTTATTGCTTTTGTGCAATAAAGTGGACGTTGCTGCCTTGAGATAGCAGAAGAGGCAGATTTAAGCTCATTAATTAGGCCCTTCTTTAAATTTTGGGGCTTTCCATTTGGGGTTCTCATATCTGACAGATAATGTAATGTAGAAGGGGGGGTCATAGTGATAAGGTGCTTGCTGCATAGACACGAGGGGAATGGTTTGTCGTTCATCATGGTTTCCATTCTTGTAAAGGCAAGGTGATTAATTGGTTTTCTTTCACAGATGGTGGTTGTGCAGAATTAAGTGGGCTGTGGTTGGTGACCTGAAGGAAGAGGATTCAGAAGTGATGGAGCCTGCTTCAGTGGCTGTCCTGGTCGCTTGGGTGGTGCAAAATGAGGTCAGAGATGGGTGAGCACTGAGTGAGCAGCGGTCAATGCCCTGATAAAATGGCTTTGAAAGGTAATGGATTCTTCTTGTGTGGATTTTGATTGCTGGAGTGGTGCACAATGGGGTTCCAGGGGGAGGTATATTTGGGGCAAGGTAATGCAGGGCTGGGGGTTGTTTATAGGGAGTCTGGTGTTTACAGGTTGGGTAGAATCACAACAATCATAGCAGCATAGGAAGCTATGAGGTCAATGGTTTTAGGGCCCTTGTAGGCTAGCCAAGATCAACTCTTATTTCCACATACTGCTTCTATTGTCCTTCGGGGGACATGGGTGGGATGCTGGGGTGAATTTACAGACACCCATCCAGTTGTTAGTGGGATAAGGAGGCTTTTATATATAAGTGAGGTGGATGTTTTTGTTTCAAACGTGTTTTTTTTTTTTTTTTTCGTGGAGTTATAGGTTACTGAAGTTGCATTTTGGCCAGTTTAAGTGGGTTGCTTGGGTAGGGGTCAATACGTTGATGTACTTTACCATTGTGTTGCCTTTGGGGTAATTCACTGGGATGGGCCTTGGGGCAGATGGATTGGGTTGGTCATGGGGATTTGCATTTTGTTTACACATTTTATAGGAGGTGTTGGGTTTGGGGGCATAATTTGGTGGGGGGGGGTTGTGGTTTGGTGGATGACAGGATGGAGGGACAATTGGGGATGTGAGTATTTGGAGTTTCGATTTAACATCAAGTAGGGTTAGTGGGTATTAGAGATTAGGGTTCACTTCAATTGTGTAAGACGGCAGTGTGATTGGTTGTGTTGTCTGTTTGTGGAGGTGTATCATGTTGCAATAAGGTTAAAGGCTTGCTGCAGATGTTTGTGGAACCTCTTCATAAGTTCAACATATGGTAGGGTGAAGCTAGCTTACTTAGGAGTGGGTTACAGCAGTCAGTGGGATGAATTTTGGTGGAAAGATGTAGTTATTTGACAGGCTTGGGAGCAAGGTAAGGCAGTTCAGTTGGTCAGCAGAATATAGCTATGACTACTTCAGTTGCATGAATGACAAAGTTGAGTGAAATAACTTGGTTAGTGGTCATTGGTTTGAAGGGTCGGGGTAGGTTGGGAGAAAAGATGGATGGACTTTGACTATTGTCAAGATGGGTTTGGTTGCAGAGCTTGGTGTTGGGATATGGAGTTCAGGAGGGTCACAGTTTCTGTGGCATTTATGTTATGGGTGTATTTAGTCATTCCAAAAGTGTTTTGAGGGTCAACAAAGGCTAGGATTGTCATTATGTGCTACAATTGTACTGGATAGTTGGAGGGATGGCAGGATTGCTTTTGGACTTTATTATGTAGGGCTGCTGATGGATGATGGTAGGCAATTGCCCTAGGGTGGTTTCACATAGCAGTGGGTTTAATGTTTTGGTGTTGCCTAGGACAGGCAATGTCCTGGGGTTCATTACGAAGATAATATTGGTAGTTGGAATGAATGAGAAGTTAATTTAAAGAAGTTATGCAAAAATATCATTATTATTTTAGTATTGGAAAGGGGTCATTGGGTTTAACGTTTAGTTAAGTGGCGGCTTTGGGTGTTCATATGATAGGGATTTTGGGGTTGCTGATAGGGATCCAGTTGGGTTTAGAGAAGATGGTTACACTGAATGATGTGTGGCTGAACCATCCCCCCCTTTTAAATGGGCGGTTAGTTTGTTAAAATTCTGGTAGGCGAGAGGGGGAACAGCCTGGTCAGGCTGGTGGGTGGAGAAGAGGGACAGGCTTGCCCTCTTCTGTTCCCTCTCTGGTGTTGGATGTTCCTTTCAATGAGTTGGGAAAAGAAAATGTGCAGTTGGAGGCTGCTTGATAAAGAAAATAAGCAAGCGGAGGTAAGGACACCGCTTATTGGTTTGGAGGTTTAATTCAATAAGTGGTAAGTATAAGCGAGCGGCGGTAAGGATGCTGCTTATCTGGTTGGAGGTGTAATTCAATAAATGGAATATAAAATAAGTGATGGGATGCTGATTCATAAGCAAAATAAGTGAGTGGAGGTACGGACGCTGCTTACTGGGTCAGGATGAGTGAGGTCACGCTGTCCTGATTAACATTACGCAGATGCTTATGCTGTGATTAAATCAGCTATACTATGTTCAGTTGTAATTAATAAATATTGGTTATCAAAGCTGTGTTACAGAACTTTAATAAAGGTCGTCAAATGTCTTTCGGTGTGACATGTTTATTGAAGTGGACCGGGACAAAGTATTTTAATTTCACATTAAGATTTCAGAGTTCTTTCCACCTCTTCATTCTTTCTAAGAAAATCACTGTTCAATTTTGCAAAAAAAAATCCATGTTGATGTATAGAAAACAGTATGTTTGAATCTTAGAGGCACTATTTTCTTAAAGTGATTAAAAGAACAATTTATTTTTAGAAATTCAGGTAAAAGACATGTGTGCATCAGTAAAGTATATCCTTGCAATATTTTATTGTAAAATGGTCAATCCATTTGAAAAAGAATAATGTTGCTGAGGTCTGACATACCTTGGAATTCATTACAGGCCCTGCTGTGTGGCTCACACTAGGAAGGCTCTTCCAGTATAACATACCCAATTGCAATTCAAGAACATGTTAGCCACAATGAGGTTAGACCTCATTATTGAGTAATTTGCATGTTTCCTAAATGACAGGTACTACTGTGATGTGCAGATCATGGCTGACTAGCATGTGACAGTAGTTCCCTGCTGCTCATGTAGGTAGTGGAATCCCCCTACAGTCACTCTCTCACACTCATGCGCCCATGCTCAAGTATGTACGTATACATGCACACACACACACACACACACACACACACACACACACACACACACACACACACACACACACACACACACACACACAAACACACTTTCTCTACAGTCCCTGTGCTTGCCTCTCCCCTCCAATAGTCCCCCCACCCCCATAATACTATAGTGCTATTACATCACATATGGTTTAAGTCCTGCTAATCTAGTGTATCAGGTCCTGGTAATCTAGTGTATTGCTCCTACCCTCCAATTCCTACTATGGTGTTGGTGCTTTATGTTTAAGAGTCACGCCTGGTGGTCTAGTGGTTCCCTCACCCCCATAGTACCACTGGTGCCACTATACCACTGTTAAGCCTTTGTGTCTATTGGTTAACCTCCCATCAGCCATCATGTTGCATATGCCTTGGGGCAATTAAGTTTATCCCCTGAATCCCTGTCCCTAAATTAATGTCGGTGCCATTACAGCACTTTAGAGACTCTTCTCTAGTGTCCAGTGGTTCCCTTCAGCAACATTGGCACCACCATGCCAATGTATTCTCTGTTGGTCTACTTGTTCTCAAAACTCAGATCCTCGCACTGCAGTTGGTACCATTATGGCACTTAAGAGTTGTATCTGGTGTTCTCCCTTATCCCTGACATGCTCTTCTGTACCATACGCCACTATTCCCTGGTGTTCAGTGTATCCCGCCATCCCATCAATGTGATGCATACCATCATGTTGGAGGACCATGCAATATCATGTAAAGATTCTTACTGAATACAAAAACAGTGTGTGAGATGTACACAGCACATTTTTGAATCAGGCCCTATTAATATTTTGCACAGGCTACACAGAGATGGGAAAAGTGCTGGGGAGGTAAAGTTTATCTAAATATGACCATAAAATTAAGCTGCAATCTTTTTGTATATTTCAGAAGATCAGTTGTCAGAAAGTAGCATGTAGAGTTACATCTGTGCTGGGTGGGACTCTATCTGCCAGTGTAATTGTTCCATAATGTTTCTGGTGATAAGGTAATAGGACTTAGTTTTCTTTTCCCTCTCTTTTACTTCTGTCATATTTTTGCACTTTAAAATGCAAAGAAAGTCAACATGGCATCCTAGCAAGTGGCAAAAGAAACAACAAAGTAGAATTATAAGATCATTCGCAACAACCCAGCCCCATATGCAAAAATGGGAAAAGGAGGCTGTGGATGGATGAATGGATTCACATCTAGAATGTATTTTTTGACAACAAAGGTCATTCTACATTTCAAAACCAGACCTAAAGCAGGATATGTATTCTGAAGAAGTTTAACTGAATAAAAGGACAATGCAGAGGAATGACATTCAAGCATAATAAAGTAACAATAGAAAACTATAGGATGCTTCAGTATTATGTATCTAACACATCTGAAATAATTAGAAATATTTAATTCAGTTATTCTAATCATATTCACTAAATGGCATTTCCACAGTCAAACTGAGCTTGTTGTTTTCAGTGTAAGGGTAACAGGTACATTTCAGATGAATAACTCATTTTACTGGTTCTCATTTAGATTATGGAGTTTTGACAGGAGCAGTGATTCTTGTCTGTCTCAAATGTAAGACGGCTCTCAGTAATGCTCATTATTATTTCATTCATTGCTGTTTCTGCGATCATTATATATGGATATAAGCCCTGTCAGCATCTGTCATCTAGTATCAGACATGAGTAGCACTTTCCCCTACCACCCATCAGTTGGCAATCTGAGCTGCCACTCAGCTGCTCTTGGAGCTGTCGCTGTCAGTAATACTACATATGGAAGCAACACTTCAAACCCAAGAATGAACATCTCCTGCTGGTCTTTTCTGTCAGGTACATGAAAACTGTTATCTGTAGTACTGGGCTGAATTTGCTGAGTTTACAAAAAATATTCATGCATATGCGCGTGCACACACACACACACACACACACACACACACACACACACACACACACACACACACACACACACACACATATTGTCATTTCCTTACAGTAATGCCTATCTGAACAGGCTTCCAGGACTCAGTGTTTATGCCCATAAAGAGACACAAATGTATTAAGGAAATTATGTACAATGCTTTGATTATTGGGCTATTTTACCTTTAAAATAATTTCAAATTAAAAAAAAAAAAACTTATTTTACAGTACTTAGTCACAGGACAGAATGTTAGCTTTTTTTTTTCTGGTGTC
This sequence comes from Protopterus annectens, assembly GCF_019279795.1. Taxonomy (NCBI): domain Eukaryota; kingdom Metazoa; phylum Chordata; order Ceratodontiformes; family Protopteridae; genus Protopterus; species Protopterus annectens. Next base: position 1,194,900,446 of record NC_056728.1, read on the forward strand.
TCTATATTTATGTGAAACTGTACTGATAAGAAATTATTTTTATCCTGTTATGGTACATTAACTGTAAAGCCTGTGATTACATTTGGGTAAACTCTCTATTCTTCCACCCTTATATGCCTACTGACTATCAACTCCCCTTCCCATGATCCTTTCCCTTTCAGTCCTTCCTTGTACGTTGTGTCCCACAGGGTTGCTATGTGGGATGAGTGCTGATGCCCTCCCATACTCTGCAATGCCTCGCACCCTGTAGGACTACCAAAGGGGGCAGCTCCTGGCTAACTACAGCAGCTGCCATTTAGGCGCTTGTAAAAAAAGGCTGTGCTCCGCCTACATCCCAGCAATGATGCTGTTTCTATTATGTCCCTAACAGAAGGCTGACATAAGTACCAGATTACATGGGCACATGCTGTGTGCTTCCCTTACATGCATGTGCTCTCACACATGACAATAAGGGCTATTCTAACTGATATGGGATTTCCAATCTGATATCTCCAGATTTTTTGTCAATGTTAACATGCAAATTTGCTTGCACATCAATGATCAGCAAAGTGGAAACCCCCCCAATAGATGAGCCATTGTAAGCTGCTCACTTCCACACCCACCAGTTAGCCTTCCCAGCTCCACATCCTCTATTCAAACTCAATCATTTGAGTCATAGTCAGGGATTGTCCCTCTATGCCCTAGATCTATGCAGATTTTGGAGAATCTTGAAATGTCTGAGTCTCAAAATCTTAAAACACCAAACAGTAGTAAAAATGATGAAGTTCATGAAATCCTTATTTAGTGTGCTGTGTCTATTGCTTGAGAATTCAACGCTGTTAGTGAATGCTTTTAATGATTTCCAAAATTGCTTTGGATAACCCTCATGAGGCATTTGCTTGTTTCATATATTGGTAATCTTAGTTATGTCTTATATAATGTGTTCCTTTTCTCCCAAATTCCTGAATGTTTGTTTATTTATTTATATTTATGTTTCTAGATTCTTCTTTTCACTGGGGTCAACCCCTATTTCTGGTTTAGTAACTTTTTGATGTCTTGGAAGATCCAGGGACATGGTGCTGCTCTTAAACTCATTTGTCTTTTGGGAACTACTGTGTTTTGTCTGGGTAGAGCAAATTATGGAACATGATGAGGGATGTTCTTTGGTTCTCATTGCTGTGTATATCAGTTCCGTTAGCTGGCTGTAGTTCAACATCTAATGCCTGTTGAACTGGGTCAGGAACAGATCTGATACATATGAGCATAGGTTCCATTTTTTGTGCTTTGAAAGACCAGCTACTGACCACTTTGCTGTGATGACTGGCTATTGAGTAGTACTGTCACCTGCTTGCTTTTCTCAAGAAAACTAAGTAATCTAATTTGCTTGGAAATGAAAACTGAGATGGTGTACTTGTTCCTGTTGGATGATGTACTGACTGATGATATTACCCATACTTGTAAAGTATGGTATTTAACTGGATTTATAGTGAACTAAACAGCTTAATTTTAAGTCTCTGAGTATGAGAAGACTCCTCTCACCATTTTTTTGTCTTTTTATCGAAAAGATGAATAACATGGGTGCACGTGAGTAGGTTAGCTGGGGAGGGAATGTATAATAATGCAATATTAATCTTTACTACATAAATTACTGTAAGTTCTGCCATAACTCATTAAGTTTCATTATCTGCATTGCTGGAAATACTTATTTGTTTGGTATGGCTAGAGTTTTTTGTTTTTGGTAACTAGGAATATACCATTGTTACATCTTTCACTTAGGTTGCTGTTAAATAAACATTGAAAACTGTTTTATTAAGAACTGATGTGCAATTTGCATCAATTTTAGCCACAATTCAATAACAGCTAGGATAGCTGGAATATTTTGTAATACTCTTGCTTTTAAGGATTCCATTAATTGTTTATGCTGTTTTATGTTCATTAGTGCTACGTTAAATAGTTAATAGAGAATGATTAGAGACCAAGCATTCTCCAGCAGGGTATTAATGTAGAAATAATTCTTGCTGAAAAACAAGTCAGCCGCTTCACAGCAGCATATCAAGCTGCTGTGGAGCTCGGACTGGGAAAACGGAACATCCACCATTATTTTACATTCACTAAGTAGCACCTTTACTATTTAACGAGTGTAAAATAAAATAAAAGTAAAAAAAAAGTGTGTGTATGTGTTAGCGTATGGAAGTGTATATATGTATGAGTATGAGAGAGAGATCGGCTGCGCTACTATTTTACGCTCGCTAAGCAGTGCTTTTGTTGTTTAGTGAGTGCAAAACAAAAAGCGTGTGTGTGTGTGTGTGTGTGTGTGTGTGTGTGTGTGTGTGTGTGTGTGTGTGTGTGTGTGTGTGTGTGAGGAGGAGAGAGACAGAGTGTATGCATGTATGAAAGTAAGAGAGAGAGAAAGATGATCATGTGTATGTGTGTTTATATTGCTGTATTTATGTGTGAGTGAATGCGTGCATGGAAGCAGAAGAGAGAGAGAGAGAGACAGAGTGTGCGTGTATGTGTGTATGTGTGTGTGTGTGTGTGTGTGTGTGTGTGTGTGTGTGTGTGTGTGTGTGTGTGTGTGTGTGTGTGTGTGTGTGAGACAGTGAAGAGTGAGAGCGATCGGGTGATCCCTGGCAGCATCACATAGGATCTTTGTGTACCTCTACACCATACCTCTCGGCACAAGATATCTGGACAGAGCTACACATAAATGGGGAAACAGAGCTGACAATAGGGATGGATTTCAAATATTGCTTGTATAAACTTAGAAAGTTGCTAGAATAACAGGTTTTTGTTAGCATCCATTTTCTGAAGGACAGGAAGTCTGGAATGCAAATGTAAGCAATTATTTAGTGCCTTCAGTGCTCAGATGATCCCAGTGATTTGCCAGAAAACCACAAATTGCATGAGGAACAGACAAAAAATATGAGTCAATAATCTGAACAGTTGAGAGGTATGCTGTGTGTGTGAGAGTGTGTGAGAGTGTGTGAGAGTGTGTGAGATGACTATTGGCAACAGCAGCAGCAGTAAAGAGGTTTACAAAGCTCTGTATCTTTCTTTTGAAGAAATCTGGATAAAGCCTAAAATAAAGAGGTGATGAGCAGTATTGGCAGCGTGTTATTTAAGATCCACTTAGGCTTCTCTACTCTTGATTTTTTCGCAACTAACATTTTATGATAGGTAACAACTTGATAGTTAATGAGCTCATCCCTCCAAGTTTGTATTGTGATGATAAATTATTGGCTGGTGGTTGGGATTGGATGGAGAATAACATAGTCATTGAAATTGTTAGGTCTGGAGAAAAAGGGTAAAGCTTAATATGTAGTCAGCAAAAATAGTGTGACGAATACAATTAATAGTTTCCTCATTAGTTTTCTCATTAATGCAGAACCGCTGAGAGTTAATTGCTGGTAATTTGACTGAAATAGTAAACTGTAGTTGAGAGTCTCTGAATTTTATTAAATATTAGTTGGGATCTATGTAATTCTCCTTGTGTTTCGCTAGGTAAAGAATTGTTTGTAACAATGTATCCCTCCATTATTATGAAGGTTTGTAAAATGAGTTTTCTAACTGACTTAGCAGGGTTGTTTGAGATTAGTGTAGCTAGGTAAATTTAGTTGCAATTCTAAAGCATATCGGATGCTACTATTTTATATTATTGATATATTTTGCATCAGACCAAGTGTGGAATGTTATGACTACATACTGACTTTTGTTTTTGTTGTTTTAGCCTTAGTTATTGGAGTGAGTTGGTTATTAAATATTTTTAAAAGAAAATTAAAAGTGAAACAGATCCAATTGATTTTATTTGCAAGAGTGTGGGAAAATGTAAGGAGGTTCTTTTAATATAGCTTAGGAGTATAAGTGTAGTAAAAGGGGTGTGTGGGATGGCTACAAAATAGGGGTGTTTGAAATAAAGCAAGAGACACCTCTTGCTTTAGTTGAAGTCAATCAGTCTGCACATGTACAATACAATGATAGTAAATGCAAGAACTGTATATCATAGTGATATATGTCTATTTGTATAATGTGTCTACTAATAGTCAAACCTATTGTCAGTTGTAGTTTCCTCAATTATTTACCTATTTAATGCTGAATATACAGGAAGAAATTACATCCTTTGATCTGGATGATTTCCCTTTGCAGCGAGCTGTCCCCCCACCAAAACACAGACATATACCAATTTTCTAAAATAAAAAATATAGCAAAATGCAAAATAGAGCAGTGCAGAACTATCGGCAATGCTGACAATTACAGATTCATAATAAGTGACTCTTCATAGTAGGCATGTTTATTAGTGAAAAACTATATGGCAAAAAACTGCAAGAAAAATGTAGCCAGGGTAGAGTTTTCACCATCTAATATTTTAAACCTCCTGTAATGGTGATCCATGGGATATATGTAAATGAACCTTTAAGGACATCAAGTATTTCAGCTACATGACTTCTGAATGTCCATACATGACTTATGAATATCCATGACTTTTTTACTTTTTAAGTGTTTATGGTTATATTCTGGCCAATAAACCAAAATCCCACTAGTGTACATGCATGCCTTAGCCTTTTTATTGACCTTGGCCTTTTTATTGACCTTATCAGCACAGCATAAGTAGTTAGTTTTGTTATACTTTAGACCTCTGAACCCAGCTGATGCCCATAATCATTAAGGTGCCTACAAACTATCCCAACTAACCTCCGACCTACATAGAAACAATGGTCACTGTTTATCTCCATATTTCTTTATCAAAAGCCTTGGATGTTATTTCCCATAGAAAACTAATAAATGCTCTCTCTGATCTAAAGTTATCCAAAGATACACTTTCCTGGTTACAAGTTTAGCTAGAAGAAAGGAAGCAAACAGTATTATGGCAACACTGTCTTCCTCCTCTTCTTCCTGTTACCTTAGGAGTTCCTCAGAGCTCCATCCTTGGCCCCCTACTTTTCATTCAATTTACTAACTCCACGCAGAGTCACCACTTGCTACTGTCGTTCAGTACACAGACGGCTCTGCCCTTATTTGCAATGCCCCATCTCTACAAGAACCAAAAATAATAACTCAAAACCCTTTGTCCTCAGTCGAAACATGGTTGACCAATTCTCAGCTTATCTGGAATCCCAATAAAACCAAGTTCGTGCTTTTCCTGCCTACACATCCAGCTATACCCTCTTCCCCCGCATTTAAAATCATGTCCTCTAATAACACTGTCATCTCTCCAGTAACCCACACTAAATTACTAGGAGTCGAGATAGATACAGCTATGAGATTTGAGATCCATATATCTCAAACCATCCAAAAAGTGCACAAAAAGCTGAGAACATTATATAGAAATAAACAGTATCTTACAAAAATCACAAAAGCAACTATTGCCCAAATTCATGTTATCTCAACTCTCCTTTATGCTTGCCCAATCCTCACTAACTTGAAAAAAGGAAATTTAGCTAAACTAGACTCATGTTATAATAAAATAGCCACGTTTGCCACAGACTCTCCATACAGGTCTCATCTTTGCTCAGCTCTCAAACAACTTAACAGGTTAGAATTCCCACAACTACTGCTATATAACCAACTAAATACGGCTCATAAACTCAACAACAAACCAGAAAAAACTCAGCCATGCAAAATCTGCTTTAACCATAGTCAAGCAACAGGCTACTTTGCTCTAACAATAAATCCCTGATAAATGTAACAACAGTCAATAATAGTGCAGGTTACTCACT
>NC_056728.1:1194911138-1195016138 GCF_019279795.1 Protopterus annectens
GTTCCCGGGATCAGTGGTGGCTCCCCCTTTGTGCAGTGGGATAACTGTTGCTGTGCACCATTCGGTGAGTACAAAGCCTGATATGAGGCTATTATTGAACATGGTGCTTAAGTGGGGAGCAATTTTGTTCTGAAGTTCGTGTAAAATGCAGACTCGGATGTTGTCCGGTCCCATGAATGCTGTGTTTTTGGCTTTAGAGAGTGCAGCTTTTACCTGCATAGTTGTGATTACCTGGACTCTGCATTCTTCCTGTATAGATATGGGCCCTTTAGGGGGTGGGGGGTAAAGTTAGCACTGTACCTATCTGCCAGGATGTTGACAATATCAATTGGTTCTGTAATTTTTGTGCCTTTGTGCTGTAACTCAGAGCAGATCTGGGTGTTGCCATCAAGATTCTTGATATAGGTATAGAATGATTTGTGGTTGTCCTTAGAATTAGTGGCAATTTTGTTTTTGTAGCTAGCTTTGGAGGATCTTATAAAGGATCTCAGCTTCTTATTGAGGCTGACCAGGGAGCTCCTCCACTCATGGGATTTTACTCTCTTTTGCAACAGTTTCTTCCTTCTGTTGTACAGTTTGTTTATGGCAGGGGACCACCAGATTGGCTTCCTTTTTTTTTGAGGATAGTGTCTTGGCTCTGTTTGGGATAGCACGATCCATGCACTCATGTAAGTGCTTATAGAGTGCATCTATGTAGGATTCAGCAGTTGTAACTGTATTGTCCATCTGCATGGGTGTCATGAAGTTCATCACTTCTGTCTTAAGAAGCATGAAGTTGGCTTTGGAGAATTGTTTTACCGTGGTTTCCTTTATGGGGGTGGGGGCGGGATGTGGATATCAAGGGTGATTATCCTATAGTTGGATCTGACCAACGAGGTGCTGACTTCAGGTGTGGAATACCGGTCACTCATGTTGGCAATGACTAGGTCTAGGATATTGTTGCCCTTGGTGGGGATGTGGATAAGTTGATCCAGGGCATTGGAGTGTATGAATTCCAGAAAGCGTTGAGCAAAGGAGTTGGTACACGAGTAGTTTTCCCAGTTAATGGTGGGGTAGTTGAAATCACCCATTATTAGGGTGTTTGGTTGAACCCTAATATTTTCCAGTACATCAAGAAAAGAGGAGTGGGAATCCTGGGGCATGGTGGGGGATGTGTAGCAAGCTACAATTTGGATTGCAGTTTTGCCCAGAGTTAGTTGCACTTTGATAATCTCGGATGCATTATGCTAAGCAACTAGCTTGGAGGTGTGGATATCCTTAATGAATATGGACACACCTCTGCCTTTGGTGTTTCAGTCCAGGTTACATGGCCAAAAAGTGTGGTATGAGTTATAGCCTGGTAGTGCAGGGGTGCTCTCTGGAGCCTTGAACCAGGTCTCAGTCACTGCACAGATATCGATGTTCTCCACTTTAAGGAGTGCCTCGAGTGAGTGCATTTTGAGATTTAGACTTCTGGCATTGAGTAGCATTACCCTCAGTTTTTGCTTGCCTGTTCCTGTTATGGTGGCGAATTTGTTATTTGAACCTTGCCTAAAAAAGGCACTAAATAGGGGCAGCAAGAGCCTTAGCCAGTATCCGGAATCCCAGGGGCGACAGGTGCAGGCCTTCTGTGGCAAAGCATCATGGTCTGTCGACCATGTCACCCAAGCAGACAGATACTGGATCCCCTTAGAATGACACTAGAAGCTTAGCCAATTGTTGAAGTCAATCATTTTGTCCTTGTACTGCAGTATCATTCGGGGCGATGGCAGAATGCTACTCAGGGCTAGGGTCATACCTGCCTGGGCTACAAGATCAGAGAGCTCTTCCATGTCTCTTTTCATGTAGTCCAGGGAGGTACATCTCAGGTCATTCACACCAACATGGACAATGACAGAGTCATATTTGTACTTGTGGAGTGACCTGAGTGCATGGGTTATGTGGCGGATGCTGGCACCCGACAGGCAGCTGACAGTAACCTTTTCCTTGTTTAGCCTGGTGAGTGGGACATCAGTGTGCCTGACTATAGAGTCACCTATAACTAGTGTGTTGGGTATGTTGTTTTGCCTTATTGGCTGTGGTTGAGTGGTACACTGAGTTTGTGGGCTATGTGTCATTTGGGTTGTGTTGGGGTATGGAGGTTGCTTGCATTTCTGCTTTGGAGGTCCCTGTTGCTTATACACATTATTATTGAAAGCCTCTGCGAATGTTGTTGTGTTACTATGTGTGGATTTTGGTGGTGTAGATTTAGTGAGACTATGTGATGAGTGTAGTGTGGTGCAAATGTTTACCTTCTCCTCATGACTGTCACGTTCAGTCTTGGTTGGAGAGAGCTTTACCTCCAGATTGGCTAAGTGCATGTCTCACAGGTTGTAGTGTTGGGTGGTAAGACGAGAGGGTTGTCTGTGTACATGAGGCAATTTCTACATTGCCTCAAGATGCCCAGATTCATCAGATAGACAGGAGAGAACACTGGGAGCTGACCCTTGGACATGCCTGAATAAAAAACTATTTTCCTCTAGATAAGTGAGGAAAGTGAGTACAAGAGCTGTTTTTCTCTAAGCAAGTGAGAAAAGTAAGTACAAAAACTGTTTTTCTCTAGGTAATGAGGAAGATTGAGTGCTATAGTAATTAGTAGCTTATTTAGTGCTTACAAGTTCTGAACAAGAGCTGAGCATGAATAATCAAATTTAAGTACTAAAACTAAGAATCCGTATTCGCACTAGACGAGTTACAGGACAGAAACAAGTGCAAATGCAGGCTTTCAAATCAGAAAGTTGAGAGAGATGGCAGAGATTGCCCAAACGGCCAGTAACTACAATTTCTGGGCCAGAACCATTCCTTATGTGGTAGACAGGTTACCTAGTGCTTACCACCCCCACTGATAAGCTAGAAGGCTTCCCTAAAACACAGAAAGGCTTGGGGGCTCAGAAGCTTACATACAGTCCTGGATACAGCAAATCTGTATCTGGAACACTAGTTACAGGAAAGGTAGGAAACAGCCTTACAGTTTTTTTTTTTTGTTTGGTTTTTTTTTACAGAAAAGTAGAAAAAAAGAGTAGTAAAAACAATTCACATGCAGTGCAAGCTAGCACACTTGAGTATGTGGTAATATTAGACCAAACACAGTTTAAAAATGCAATTAAATTAAAAAGGATTAAAATGAAGTGCAGAAAGAGTTTATTAGGTAGAATGTGGTAAAGAGATGGGACTGGGGGAGTGTCCCAGATCAAATCTACAGTGGGGCGGGCAACTGCAAAAGCCACCAAATTTAAACTACAAACCAAAAATAGGGAGGGTGAATGGGACAAAACTGTTTCAACAGAGATCTAAGCAACAACTAACAGTACAAACTCTAAAACCAAAAAAATATAATCGGCTCTGTATATTTGCAGATCTGTCTCTCAGAGCAGGGAGACAGTTTCAACAGAGATCTAAGCAACAATTAACAAACTTGCAGCAGTGCACACAGTTGTGAGGCAGTAATTTGTTTTGTTTTAAACTGTAATATTGTCCAGCAAAGGCAAATGCAACTATGTACAGTATTAACAAATGTTCTTAGACATGCTGCTGTTTACTCAAAAACACGTATAATGCAGCTCATTTTACTTTTATCTTTTAATTAAAAGTTATGCATTTTATTTGATACAGGTTTAATATAGCTTATTTATTATAATTAACCTCATAGTCAACATTAATAATTATGGTGCTTTCTCTGGACCTAGCATGCAAGCAATGCATACTGTTGATATAGCTGAAAATATCATACAGGCCATACATAATGGATAGACCATTTATTGTTTGTTTGCTTGTAAACCAAGTGGAACACTGATTCACAGGGACCATTTTCAGATTCAGTCCAGGCATAAATGAATTGAGGAATACCTTTCAGATACTCAAAAATATATACAAAATTTGTTTGAAGGACATTATAAAAAGCATTGGACTAGTATATCACAGACAATTAACATTACTTATTACTTCTAGTATTTAAATATGTGCATTCAGAGATGGGTGTCATTGCAGAGGCTGTGTTCATTAGTGGAAATTGTGGGTTTCAATAAACAGCCAAAAACAAGTTATGCTGGTATAATAATATCTGCAAAGGCGAACTTAGGCATACAATGCAGGACAAGATATAAAATCCAATATAGAGTAATAGTATCAAAATAGTATCAAAATAGTGTCTCTGTTACCCAGAAACAGACATAGTCAGGGACAGAGACTTTCCATTTGTCAGGGAATATTAGTAGAAAATTCCAAAAAGTGACAGTGGTAGAAGCTTCAGGATTTTTCAAGAAATTTGGCATTTACTGTAACTTGTATTTGTTTTTATTTTCACAACCTCAGGTATTGTCTTATACTTTAAAACTGTTTTAATTTTGTGTGTCTGTCGTATGTATGTATACACACACACACACACACACACACACACACACACACACATATGAGAAGAGTCAATATGATAATATTGGCTTAATTTTGGACCAGAATGATGTTAAGATTTTCCTTCAGACCTCATCCAAATGTTGTCACTCTCTGCTTACTTGTAGTAAGAATCCTCCTCTTGAGTCTTGAGACATGAATAAGACACCTTGCAGTATTTATTTTGGGACTTCAGGCTGCATACCTGTTACTTGAACAAACTGAAAAGCGACAATACAGGATGTACATGGCAGTCCACAATTTTAGGCCTGAAGCAAGTAGCTAGTGTTAGAATTATCTACCTTTGAAAAAAAACGGGCAGCTTATCTCTTGCCTTGAGGATATGTATTTTCTTTGGCAGAACAAAATAGTTCCACAAATGCTTGGTTAAAGGACCTAAACCTTCATCAACAAATAAATAAGACACATTGGCATGAAATATTTATATCCCAGGATATTCCAGCTCTGGAATTATTGTCTGGAACATATCAAACATTTTCAGTGTAAATCTAGATAATTGGGCAGGCAGCCTCAGACTCTCACCTTATCTATCTTGTGCGTCACTCCTTGAGAATAGAGAAATCTTTTGAGTAGGTTTTACTGGCCGGGCCTGTAATTGTCTGTAGACTGATTACCTAGTACTCTCCTGTGAACCTTTGGACCTACGAACTCCCCACTTTTCTGAAGTGGGCTCTTCTTCAGTCATTCTGTTTGTGCTTCTGTTTCTCTCTCACAGACACACACACACACACACACACACACACACACACACACACTGAAGTTATCTAAACCATAAATGGACTGAGTAAATATTGTTTCCAAATGAGAAAAGGCCTTCTAAAATGTGAGGTTTGTTGTAGAATCCCTACCTTAGTTCCACACACACTGCAATCATTTTATTGTAGGGCTGATTACTTAACATAGAGGAGATTACAAGATATCTATCTATCGGTATATATTTTTATCTATATATATATATATATATATATATCTATCTTTATCTATATATATATATATATATATATATATATATATATATATATATATATATACACGTGAGTGTGTGTGTGTGTGTGTGTGTGTGTGTGCATCTACACATACATGGATATGTATATAGGTTTATAACTGGTGGAATGACCACAACATAATGATCAGTATACAGATGCATTTACATTGAGATACATAAGACTGACGCATTCTACATATGCTCTGGGGATTTTTAAAGAATAAGCCATTTTAGAGGTATATTTCCTTTTTATAAATACAGTTAATGATCCGCGGTGGTGCAGCAGTAGCATTGTTGCCTCACAGCAAGAGGTTCTCCCATTCAGTTCTCGGCTGGAGTGCGGGGAGTGCCTTCTGTGTGGAGTCTGCATGTCCTCCCCGTGGTTGGGTGGGCGTTCAAAAGACATGCATAAATGGGCGTGCCTTCTTTGAAGGTTGAACGTCGAGATGGCACCTCAGCATCTGTGAAAGTCTACTGCCAATCATTAGTGGACCGGAATTCAAACAAACAACAACATAAATACAGTTAATGGTTAACGGTTAATGGTTCATAACATAAACAAGCAATATAAATGTAAAGTGTTTTTTTCGTAGTACTATCAGTGTTGAAGCAAAATCGATATAAACAGAAATGTCACATAACTGAAGCACTTATTGTCTACATTTCCATTTTCCAATATTTGTACACATTCGTTAGGATTTAGAAACATGCCTTCCATGATTGCATATAGGCAAATGTGGTGCTGCCGAGGTACACAATGGAGCCCAAAGGTTATCAGCAACTGACTAGCAGGAATCTCATTGCCCAGGCTGCCAGTACTTAAGAAACTTACTTTTTGAAATTACATGGTCAGTGATGAGAAAGTGATGCCTGCAACTGTTACCAAAAATGTGAAAAAGACAAGTAGCAAGCAAGTTGCATGTACATGCCAAAGAATATGCACACACATTACATTGTGATGCTATGTGAATGGCTAAACTGCAGTCAGTGACTCCTGGAAATGTGTATATGTGGTGTTACGGCTTTAAATGGGGAGAAAATTGGTTATTTTAAAGTAGAAATATGGCTAGAGCAAACAGAGAGTCCTACACAGCTACACAAGGAATGCAAGGAATGGAAGGCTAGGCACCCTTTGTATGTATTTTTATGAAAGGTAGATGGGGAGGATGTAGTAGCAGACAGGAAATAGAACAAGGGCAGAAGTACGAAAGCAGGACACACAAACCATTTGACAATGGATATATAGACAGACGGACAGAGAAAGGACAATTGGTTATGGGGAGGTTTGGAAAACAAAATGGTGAGGAAGGCAGCACAAGGATGTGGGAATAGAGTGGTGTCTGCAGTAGATCCAGGATGGGTCAATGATTAGCCTGACTGCTCTCCCACTGGGATCTGATTGAGAAGATGGTGATGACAGGGATAGATTGTGGTGCAACTCTTGAAGCCAGACAAAGATCCACTTCAGGCAGTCAGTAGGAGCATTAAGCTGCCAGTCCACCACTTCTACTAACACCTTTTTCATCTCCCTCTAGGTGATGAACTGTGGTTCTCTGATAGTGTTACTAGAGGCAACAAAGCCATGGCCTTCTGGTAAGTGAGTGCCAGAAACTACCAGTGAGGAACTCACATGACCAAACACACAATGTGTTGGTGACAGGGCAGTACTGTAGTCAGTCTCTACCATGGTATGGGTTTCTAACTGGTGTCATTAGACAAGGCTCCAGGACTTATCCAGTATCACCAATAGGATGGCCTAGTGGAAAATCAAAATGCCTAAACAACTGCTGTAAGTCACCTGTACCAGATGTGGGAGTGAAAGGCTCTATCTGCATGGCCTGCAGAAAATACTGAATCTTTTATCCTCTGTGTTTTGCAGACCATTTGGCAGCTGATCGAGTAAAACCCATCTACAGTTGATATATCATTGTCCCTACTCCCCAGTTGTGGCCTTTATTGCAATGTGGGTTCAGTATATGGCCTGCAGTACCTCAAGAAATGAAGCTATGTCATAACATGCCTGCAGAGTGTTTCTTTTCACCTCAACATTATGTGGAAATCACATATGCTCCCCCACATGGTGGTGAATGTCATCAAAAAATGGTGGGGTATCCTTGAGACATATACATGGCATAAAACAAATTGTGCAAGCGTCCATATGCATCATTTTATCCCTTAGAAACTCTGAATGAGAAATCAGGGTTTGTTATTTCACAAATCTATTTTCAGAATGCTCAGGTACTAGGCAGTCATTTAGTTCTTTTATGCAGAAATAGCTGAAATTATCTATTTTCTTTTAGAGGTGCATCAAAACTGTATATTGCACATCTGAGTATAATTCCTTTTGGAAGAATTTTCTTATTGTATTATCTATTGCAACAGACTTACATGAAACAAAGAACCAGGAAAGTTATACGTCATGCCACCTCAAGAGTCCAGGTCTATATTATTAACTTGAACATCCAAAACAGCGAATACAACTCCGTCGACACATAAACGTCGATCTACAAATTCAGCGAACTACCAAACCATCAAACCTGAAGACATCGAATGTGTTTGTTGGCCAGCAGCATGATCGTGGGGATGAGGAACTTTATCCTTTTCCCCACTGTAGTGGGGTCTTGGAGTTGGTATATATATAAGTAGGGGGGGGTGTGGGGGGCGTCTGTTAATATAGTTTTATTTAGTTGGGTTTGACTTACCTGAATGGCGCTTTTGATGACGTAAAGCATTCGATGTCTTTATTTCAATGGTTTGGTAGTTAACTTGATTTGCGGATCGACGTTTATGTGTCAACGGAGTTATATTTACTTTTCTGAATGTTCAAGTTAATAATATAGACACCAAGAGTCCATATTTTGGCTTCATGCTAATAAAAAACATATCTCCATGTCAAAAATAAGTTATCCTGCCTCCATACTCATGGCCACCGATGTTCTAGTCTTAGAGTAGGAGTCATAAGGTTTGATCTACAGAGCTATTTCAATTTCTTACAGAAGTGGTTCATTTAGATCACTTTTTTTCTTTGTTTTAGATTTAATTTATTAAAAGGCCTTTACTAACTGTTTGCAGTCTGATTTTTGTTTTTTTCTTACACATCTGAATGCTAATACTCAGGACTTACGGTATGGCTTCCAGTGATGGTCTTCTGTTTTAATATTCTCTGTCTCCCTCACGGGAGCTGTCAATTGGCACATTTGCCTTGGATTTATAAATGTAACTAGTTATGCATTTCAACAGATATTTAGAATGTATAACTGTTTTTTTTAATAACATAAATTTGTTTATAGTTATTTACTGACTGCTCCCTTAAGAAGTTATATTATACATTAAGGACTGAGCTATATGAGCATTTTCCAGCTTGTTTTCATATAGAAAAACACATTCTATTCATGTTTGAATTAACTGTTACCTTTGGGGAGCCCACTGCAATGGATACACTTTTGTCTTTTTTCTTTCTTATTTTTCAAGAATTAATATTTGATCACTGATAACTCTAACTGGACCAGAAGGCCCTGTCAGGATGCTTGAATTGTAGACATCAGATTTCATTTATTTACTGGGAAAGTCTGACTTGGAATGAAGCCAATTTTCAGCAGAGGCCTGGGGAGAAATGCTCCAGCACACATTTTTATAACGTGGGAGGAATCTGAAGCAAACCCACACAAATGCAGGGAGGACATGAAGACTCCTCACAGAAGGCATGCCAGCCAAGAATAGAACAGGATAACCTTTTGATGTGAGGTGGCAATGCTAACCGCTGCACCACTGCACCATCCAGTTTTTAAGGGTTCATGTTACCCTTTAACCATACAAACTGCATGTGCAGTTTGAGTTTTTCTTTCATCAGACTAGCACATATGAAAATATTATATTTTACTTCCCTTGTGCAAATAAAGCACTTGTCTGTATATGCAATCAGATCTTTCTAAGAATAAAGTATTTTTGTTTTTGTTAAGACTGTGGCTGATGCCTCACAGCATTCCCATCATTGGTGCAAGTGCTGATATCTAATCTTTTGAGGAGAGGGATTGTTCGGCCATCAGAAGTCATTATACAATACATTTTGGCTCATTAAAAGACTGCTTTGCTTGTACCATGTTAGCATTCTGATTGATGAAAGCTAACTTTAGATACAGGTAAGAGTGTCACAGACTTAGATTAGATCGAGGTAGTCAAAATACTGTAGAATCACAGATTACAACTCTGATCTGAAGCTGACAGTGTACAGGTTATTAGAGTATAGGAGAAGCTGGTCATAATGTAAAACAATAGTTTGTACTTGATATATATATATATATATATATACATATGTGTGTGTGTGTGACAGGGCTGATGAGACATAGGTGACCCACACTGCTTCTGTAAGCAGCTATAAAGACAATGGTTGGGGGGGGGGGTCACAGGAGTGCAAAGATGTGACTGGATGTGAGATGACCAGAAGCCAGTGGTAATATAAAGGTAATACACTGAAAAATGCAAACATAAAATAATGCTGTGCTGTGATGATATGCTCTACCTAAAGTATTTGCTATATGAAGTTTTCTGAGAAATCTGTTGTTACACTGGCTGCCAATATTTCTTGTAGGTATTTCATTTATATTTCCTTTATAGGTCACTTTATAGGTCATTTATAAAAAACTTTGCAACACGTTTGGAAAATGTTTTTTTCTAAAAATGTCACCATCTACGGCAGCTCCTCCTTTTTGCATCTAAATAATGTTTCTTAATACAGACAATATAAAACAGGTCTGATCAGACCTTATGTCAGAGGAAACGTAGAGGCGAATTTTGAAATTAGAAAGGACTAGAAAGATCGACAGAAAACAAAGAATACAAAAACCCTGTGTTTCAACAGACCTTGTCAAACAAATGATTAAAATACTTGTGAAAAAAATACAACTTTATGAAATGCATAATTTGAGATGGCTCATGCTGCCATTTCACTGAAAGCAGAGGCTAGTGTGAACAGCTGCACTTTTATCTTTTGTGCAGCGTTTATCTGCATGTGCAGAATGCCTTTTGGAATCCCTTCACATTCTATTAGTGTCTGTCCTGTGATTAGTGTTTGCCCTGTGATTTCACTGATTCATTTTAAATGGCTAGACATGATTTACTTCTCAGTCTCCCACGAGTCTCAGAATATTTGTCTAACCCAACCCTTGTCTTCAAGACTGTCATGCACTTCCTAATATTGTGTGTCACATTTACACCAATTTCCAGGGTCATCTGTGAAAGAGAGCAGAGGACATCTCAAGCAAAAAAAGTAATCAATTGTGCAAGACATAGCCAATCTTCTGTATCTCACTTCAGAGGACAACTCAATTACACAGGCAGTCCAGACATGCAGGAAAACTGACATTCGTCTCTCTTTCATGTAGTTCCTTAGAGGACATTGTCAGAATATACTGCATAGTTGCTGAAATTAGCACTTAACTGCTTCCTGTGCTATTGCTAAAGAGATATGGTCACAACACTAAGGAATTTTCAAAAACACTTCAGAGACTGCTGCAGGGTTTAAAAGAACGTGTAGTAAATTCTCTGGAGGTCATACTGCTCACTGTTGGTGAGGCATTCATTTGTTTCAGTGTAGCTGAACATTTAAGTAACTTGGCCTATGTCCTTTAATGTTCTGTTCAGCAACGTGTTTGTCTTGTATACAGGAAAGTCAAAACAGATATAATGAAACACATAAAAAGGGAAGGGCACATAGGCTCCATGTTTCTGTTAAAGCATAAAACGGATATTTTGCAGCGGTTCAGATTTTCTTCTGTTGCATGTGCTGGTAAAGCCCTGTTAACTTAAAGCTGTGTTAGCATGCTGCTCTGGATAAATTATGATTCACTACTGGTAATAGTAGTACTCATTTCATGTAGCTAAAATTTCTTTGGCCACTCATAATTAGAGGAGATTTCAGAAAACTATAGTGAGGAATAGGCACATTTCATATTTAGGTTTGGTGTACAAAGTAGGTTAGCTACTGTGTTAACAGATGGGACAAAAGGCTTGCCACAGAAATGGAAGCAGATGGAACAGTCCAGGTGGAAGGAACTTGTGTAGCTGAAGGGCTGGGCACTTAGATTAGAATTTTACGTGAAGGGAATTAGTACAATGAAATTCTTGGAGTGTGTGAATTCATTCAACTTCTCATTTAAGGAAAAAAAATGTTTAAGGCAATGTCCTTGACATAATTAAGGTATTTATAACAAAATGCAGCTTCATACAGTTTTCTGGAGTTTTCTCTCCTTCTTTTTATAACACACACATACCTACAGACACGAACGCACGCGTGTGAGGGCACATGCAGACACACATGTATGTATACATTGGTGCATTTTCATAATGATAATAACATATATCATTATAATTGTACTGCAAACAAAAAGTGATTTTATGGATAATATTTAGGTAAATTTATTTATTTTATTATTTTACATTTGTTAACCAGGAGGGTCCGACTGGATACATGTCCATTTTCAGAGGAGGCCCAGGGAGAAAAGCTCCAAGTGATACATTCTTAGTTTCAACAGTTGCAGGTAATACAGATAATGCAGGGAGTATAGACAGTACAGATAACACAGACAATACAGTCCTGGTATTGAAGGGATTTACATTTTTAGTCTAAACAGTTGAAGGTAATATAGATAATGCAGAGAGTACAGGCAATACAGATAAACAGACAATGCAGTCCTGGTATTGAGAGGTGGTTACAGACATTTTTTTATTTTGTAGGAGAGAGTCAGGTTGTGCATATATAGTTGTATATAGTGGTAGCTTATGCAGGAGTACAGTTGTGAAAGTACGTTAGATAAATTTTCATAGCCAACCATAGTAGTTAGAAGTAGAGAGAATTCTCTAGTCAGGTAATAGTAGTAATACTGATTTTGTGCACATAACAGGTTCTTAGGATTCTATACTGGGAGGTTAGTGTCCCTAGCCTGGGGTGTGACAGGAGCAGAGTCTGTTGTTTTTTTCCTGCCTCATTGTTAAATCTGGTTGTCGTAAGTAGGTTTTGGGAGCTAGATCTTAAAGTTCTGTTTGTGGTGTAATTTTGAAGTAGGTGTTGTAGTGCTGGGGTGTTCTCTATGTTTAGTATTTTGTGTGCAAGAGATAGCTGATTGAATTGAAGTAATAGTGGGAGTTCTAGCCACTTTAGTTTTTTGATGGATTCACAGTGATGAGTTCGAAAGGGGGAGTCTGTGGCAAATCTGGCTATCTTGTTATAACAGCAATCTAGTTTGGTTAGGTCGGTTTTGCAGAGGTCAGTAAGGACAGGGGAGGCGTAGAGTAAGGTGGACAGAAGATGAGTTCTGGCGATTGTTATTTTAGAGTGGTTAGAGAGAAATTGTTTATTATGAAAGAGGAGGCCCAGTTTTTTGTGCACTTTTTTAATGATAAGTGAAATTTGTAGGTCGAATCTAAGGTGATTGTCAAGTTCCATACCTAGCAGTTTGGTGTGATTGGTGGGGGAGATGGTGGTGTTATTGTTAGAGGAGATTGAGTAACTATCTGAAGAGGGTGTGGCTTTGTGGGTGCTAAATATGAGTAATTTTGTTTTGGAAGGATTAAGAATGAGGTTTTTATTAATGAACCATGATTCAGCTAGAGAAAAGCATTCTTGTGTTTTGGAGAGGAGGTGGTCAATTGTTTTGGCTGCACAAATTATGGTGGTGTCATCAGCATATTGTACTATTGAGGCATTGGGGATGCTGGTAGGGAGTTGATTGGTGAATAGTATGAAGAGCAGTGGTCCCAGGATGGAGCCTTGGGGAACCCCTAGATGGACAGGTAGTTGTGGAGATAGTTGTTTTTTCCATAGTACAGTTTGCTGCCTGCAGTCTAGGCAGCTCTTGAACCAGGAGATAGCAGAGTTACTAAGGTTGAGTGTGGATAGTGATTGGAGGAGCTTAGCATGGTTAACCATGTCAAAAGCTTTGGATAAGTCTAGGAAGGTGGCTGATACTAGTAGTCCGTTGTTGCAGAAATTGTTAATGGTATTGGTGAATGCAGTAAGTGCAGTGGTGGTGCTGAGAAAGGGACTGAAGCTGTACTGCTGTGAGCATAGCAGTTTGTTTTCTAGGAGGTAATTCATCAGTTGTTTGTGGATTTCTCTCTCTAGTATCTTTGATAAGGGGGGTAGTATGGCTATTGGGCAGTAGTTGTTGAGTTCAAGAGAGCTTCCACCTTTGTGCAGTGGAATAATATAAGATATTTTCCACAGCAGGGGTACTCTACTCTCAGAGATGGATCTGTTATTTAGGATGGAGACAGGGTGGGCTATTGCTACAGCAGCTAGTTGCAGGTATTCTGTGGGTAGTTTGTCAGCAGCAGGGGTGGTAGGTTTGAGTTTTAGAAGTAGTTTTTGTATAGTCTTAGTGGGCACAGGGTTTATTTTGAAGCTGTGGGCACTGGTTGAAGCTATTGGTGGTGAAGGTAAGGGTGTTAGGGCTGGGTTGATTGTTAGAAAGGGCTTGGATAGATTCTGTGAAGAATTTGTTGAACTGTGTGGGGATGTTTTCTTGGTTGGCAGACATATTGGGGGTGGGGGTAGTTGTTTTTCCTTGTTGTAACACGGAGTTGATAGCAGCCCAGAACTTTTTAGGGTTATTAATATATTTATGCTGTATATTTTGGTAATAGTCAATTTTGTCCTTTCTGATAAGTTTTTTTGGCTTTGTTGCGTAATGCAATGAATAATTGGTAGTCCTGTTGGGATTTAGTTTTTTGCTAGGTAGACCAAGCTTTGTTTCTATTTTTGAGGAATGTTTTGGTTTCCTGAGTTAGCCAGGGAGCATGTTTTTTTTTTAATCCTGGTTATTCTAGGGGGGGCATGTTGGTTAAGTATATTTGAAAAGGTTGTTAAAGTAGAGTGCTGGTTCATCTAAGTCTAAATATTTGAGTGGAGTCCAGTTACAGCTCTTTAGGTCGTTACTAAAGTTTGATTGAATAAACAGTTTTTTGTTTCTGATTTCTCTCACAGTGACTATGGTTGGCTGGGGTGTTTTACATCTCAGTAGAAATGTAGCTTGGTGATCACTGAGGGTGTCTGATAGACATCCAGATAGGGGTATTAGAGATGGATGTGATACTAGTATCTAGTCAAGTATGGATTGATGTTTGGTCTTTTTATTGGTTCTATTGGGGGAATATATGAGTTGGGTAAGTTCGTGGAGGTTGATGTGGGAGAGTGGAGTTTGACTGGAACAGTTGTTCCAGTTGATGTTTAGGTCCCCAAGTAGGATGGTTTCTTGGGGGGAGGGTGTTAGTTATCTACTCTAGTAGTATTTCAGCAGTGGGAATATTGTTCCCTGGAGGAATACAGCATCCTATTATATTGATATGTTTGTTTTTGTTTAGCTTTAGTTTGGTGAGGGTGAGTTCGGAGTTACATAGGTCTAGGGTTGGGATATCGAGTTTTTCTAAGGTGAGGTTGTTTTTGTAGAGTATGGCTACACCCCCACCCCTGTTTCCTATTCTGTCAGTACACATTATATTGTAGCCAGGTGCAGTAACAGTATTATCTTGGTTATCAGGTTTTAGCCAGGTATCAGTTAGTATGACTATGTATGGCTGGTAGAGACAGAGTAATGCATGGAGATTGTGGACTTTGTTTAGAATACTTCTGACATTCAGGTTAAGGATGAGGAGTGAGTCATTGGTTCTATGGAGTAGGGATTTGTTCAGGTCAGGAACTGGAGTGAGTGGGCAGGTTGGGCCTGGGTTGGGATGGATATCACCACAGGTCATGAGTTTAGCTTTTAGGTGTGCTTGGAGTTTGATTACCTTGTTGAGTGTTTTTAGATATTTTCAGGTTGGGTAGGATACTTTGTTTGTTGAATGGATTTTGTGTGTTAGGAAGTGGATGAGGGAGGTTGGGTACAGGTGTGGTGCTAATTTGGAGAAAGGTGTGAGGTTTGGATAGATAATGGATGTGCATTTTGTTGGGGTTATTGGGAAGTAGTTAAGTTCTGTCAGGTAGGAGGTCATGTAAGATAATACTAATAGTATAACTTTTCCAGTGGTATAGTGGAGGAGTAGTAGTGTTGTTTGATTTGCTAGTGGGCTCATACTTTCTTGCAGTCTGGATAGTGAGAGTATTGTAGGGTTGGGGTGGGGAGGGGTTGTGTGGAATAGTGGTTTCTGGTTAATTAAGGATGATAGATTGCTAAGTGTGATAGGTTGAGTGGGGGGAGGGGTTGATGGTGGGTGTGGTGGATAAGTATAAAGGTAATTGATATGGGGGTGTGTGGGAATGGGGGTAGGGTAGGGGAGCGTAGTGTGCTCAAGCATAACGAGGGTGAATGGAGCGGTTACCAGCTGAGCACAAGAGTTGCGTGCTTTCCAAATAAAACAATCAGGAGAACACACTCTTATGATTTATTTAGGCTGGTTAGGCATACCTAGCCCTGCCAACACTAATTGTAGAATTTGAGATGACGTTGCCAATAAATTAGTTTTACGGTAGAATTTTGTCAGGTCAGAGGTTTCTAAGCATACTATACAGCTGGTTATTAATTTTGTTTTGTTTCTTTATTTTTTGTTTTGTTTTATGTTTGATTAAACCATCTAGCACTGATTCCAGATTACTTTAGGTACAGAAATATAGGCTTTTGATGTGTTCCGTAGCTTTGGTTGTGCTACTATCTGGTGGGTAATTGGGGT
Organism: Protopterus annectens; assembly: GCF_019279795.1. NCBI lineage: Eukaryota > Metazoa > Chordata > Ceratodontiformes > Protopteridae > Protopterus > Protopterus annectens. The sequence goes on from NC_056728.1 coordinate 1,194,927,211, forward strand.
AGCATATGCTCTAGCCTAGAGTGTAGTAAAAAGTAGTGGAGTTAATAAATGTCTTAGATCTGGGCTACAGGCCAGTCCGTGCGGTGTGCAAGCCAGTATACGTGGTACATTAAACCACGTAGGAGAGCAGAAAATTGAGCAGTACACAATTATTTGTAACCTACTCTGCTTTCTGAGAAAGTTTGGACTGGCGACCAAGATTTTTCCAGGGAATTCTTCTTAAAGCAGTGGCAAATGTTAGTTGCTTTTCCTGTTAAAAAGATACAAACAGTTAGAACTCAGGATAATTTAGTAACAGCTAGCTAATATTGTATAGCAGTATGATTAGGATGGGAGACTATAATGTGTAAAGAAAGTGAGAGGTCTGCTTGAATGATTAGGGGTGACCTAGGTAAGTACCTATGAACATTAACAGAATGGTGGGGAAGAGGGTGACAGTGGTAGCTGGGCCGTTATCAAATACTAACTAATGGAGGGAATCAGCACTTCATTCAATAACATTTATTTGTTATACTATAGGAAAGTCATGATACAAAATGTAACATTAAAACAGTCAGGTTGGATTTAAACAGTTCCTGTATCAAAATCAACAGCTGTGAAAGTGAGTGTAGCCAAGCACATGTACTACTAAGTTGGTGCGCAGGCAGGGTATAACATTTCACTTTCTAAGCACACTGACTACATAATCCTTGGTTACAGCAGCTAATAAAAAGAGACTATACAGTTCCTACACAGGTTATAGTGCCCAATGAATATTGCAAGCAATCCACCATGTATTGCTTGCGAAAGTAAAGTATGAAAACTAAGCCCCCTCTATACAATAGTCTAGTAAACTTTTCAACAGAAAACACCTTTCACAATTTCCATATGTACAGTAGTTAACAAGTAATTCAAAGGGTGACCCTTACATTTATCAAAAACGCACAGGTAAGCAAATAAAGTGACCCGTACACCTGGAGTTAGTGATCACAAGCTGCAGTATAGAGCTAGCAATTGCTAACACACTACGGTTATGACAGAACACAGAATTTGGTAAAGATATCAGCAGTAATACCCACTTTCCATGAGATGCAGTAAAAGCAGCAGTATAAGCAACTGTTTAACGCTTGTATCAGGTCTATAGAAATGCAGAGCACTTACCAGCAAGCACAGACCGCGAGGACCTGGTGTGCACTCAGGCTTGGGGAAATGTAATTTAAAAATGGCGCCGCAAGTGCAGGCTTCTACTAATAGGTTTGGTTGGGAGGAGGGGTGGTTCTTGGTTCTTAGGATTGAGGAGGGCTTTAACAAACCCGCCGAGCAAAAGAGTTGAGTGCTTTCCAAATAAAACAATCAGGAGAACACACTCTTATGACTTATTTAGGCTGGTTAGGTATACCTAGCCCTGCCAACACTAACTGTAGAATTTGAGATGACTTTGCCAATAAATTAGTTTTGTGGTAGAATTTTGTGAGGTCAGAGGTTTCTAAGCATACTATACAGCTGGTTATCAATTTTGTTTTGTTTCTTTATTTTTGTTTTGTTTTATGTTTGATTAAACCATCTAGCATTAGTTCCAGGTTACTTTAGGTACAGAAATGTGGGCTTTTTACGTTTTCCGTAGCTTTGGTTGTGCTACTATCTGGTTGGTAATTGGGGTAGCGTATGCTCTAGCCTAGAGAGCGGTAAAAAGTAGTGGAGTTAATAAATGCCTTAGATCTGGGCTACAGGCCAGTCCGTGCGGTGTGCAAGCCAGTATACATGGTACATTAAACCACTTAGGAGAGCATAAAATTGAGCAGTACACAATTATTTGTAATCTACTCTGCTTTCTGAGAAAGTTTGGACTGGCGACCAAGATTGTTCAGGGAAATTCTTCTTACAGCAGTGGCAAATGTTAGTTGCTTTTCTCTGCTTTCTGAGAAAGTTTGGACTGGCGACCAAGATTGTTCAGGGAAATTCTTCTTAAAGCAGTGGCAAATGTTAGTTGCTTTTCTCTGCTTTCTGAGAAAGTTTGGACTGTCGACCAAGATTGTTCAGGGAAATTCTTTTTAAAGCAGTGGCAAATGTTAGTTGCTTTTCTCTGCTTTCTGAGAAAGTTTGGACTGGCGACCAAGATTTTTCAGGGGAATTCTTAAAGCAGTGGCAAATGTTAGTTGCTTTTCTCTGCTTTCTAAGAAAGTTTGGACTGGCGACCAAGATTGTTCAGGGGAATTCTTCTTAAAACAGTGGCAAATGTTATTTGCTTTTCTTTGCTTTCTGAGAAAGTTTATACTGGTGACCAAGATTGTTCAGGGGAATTCTTCTTAAAGCAGTGGCAAATATTAGTTGCTTTTCTCTGCTTTCTGAGAAAGTTTGGACTGGCGACCAAGATTGTTCAGGGGAATTCTTCTTAAAGCAGTGGCAAATGTTAGTTGCTTTTCTGGCAAGCACGGTCCGCGAGGACCTGGTGTGTTCTCAGGCTTGGGGAAATGTAATTTAGAAATTGCGCCGCAAGTGCAGGCTTCTACTAATAGATATTTTAACTATAGGAAATGTTTTATTTAAGTTACCTAGTGGTTAGCATCACTTGCTTGAAAAAGGAAAATAAATTTTCATTTTACTATAATGTTAGTGAATTCCTATAATGGGGAGCTAGTAAATAACTGAAATGTGCCCATTATAACAACAACAGAGGAGTACAACAGAAGGACATAAAATAAAGCAGTGTTAGACCAAGCATGCTACAGAAAAATGTGCTTGGGCAAATGCACTGTGCCCATATGCACATGTGCACCCAAGAACTATTTATCGTTCAGGCATACTTATTAACCAGCAAACATCAAAAACCTAGGCAAAGTTTCCTGAAAGGTAGTTACATCTGGCAAATAATTTGAATAGTATTTAGCATAAAATTTGCATACCAGATAGTTTCTTTCATCACATCTCCAATAGGAATGTGGGATACCACCACACAGCAACATAAGTTTTAAAACTAAAAAAAATAATAATAATAAGTGACAAAATTATGCAAAATATAGCAAGAATAACCATTTTATTTTTTACTAGTGATATTCAGCTTCATACTACTTTGTATTATTTTTTTGTCTGCCATCATATGAAGATGGCACTGTTTTTCCCTCTCTGCTAGCCCAGTGTCACTACATATACAGGAAGTGCACTTGCCTTTAATGCTGGAAGATCAGATGGCTACACTACCAGTTCTACTCCCTCCAGGAGTTTTTATTTACTTTCCATTACACACTGCAGTGTGGCATAACTCTTGAGTTTACTATCCTTCAGACATTAAGTTGAGATCCTATCTGCCAGACATGGTGGTAGGTTTCACAGGGACAGACCTTGATTACCAGATAAATGGGGTTTGAATTCCACCACTACCAACCCACATAATACCAACTATGTAGGGGGGGCAGAAGCTACAGACATGTTATTACATTTGATCCACTGTCCACAAAGAGGTATGATGGCCACCAAAAGGATGGACTCTTGGGTCACACCACTAATATCAAATATGTTAATGCACTCAATAATGATCGCTAAACACTTCACCAAATACAACCTATCATCAAAAACATATAGAGAAAACAGAGAATGTGACACACTAATGCATGATAACACTGAAACCTTAAAAACCCAAATCTGATGAACCGTCATGCTGCTTTCCCACTACACAGTGCACCAGATACGTATTCCATTCTCTTGATTACCTGCAAATATGTACCCCCTTCCATCTTCTAACTGCAGATAGGTATCCCCTTCCCGTGTTTAAATGCAGATAAGTATCCCCTTCCCTTGTTTAACTGCAGATAAGTATCTCATTCCCTTGTTAACTGCAGATAAGTATCCCCTTCCCTTGTTTAACTGTGCACAGCACAACTTTCTGTCAGAGTGGTAAGAACAGAGTGCATTAGGACAGTAGTTTTACCTACAGTCCAACTGTATGTTGTCAGTACACATATTGCTTTTAAAACACATCAATGATCACATAATCAACAACACATTTCAAGCTTCCACTTTACTGGAAAAAAAAAATTCTAAGCTTGCTTTCCCCCTTTCCTGTGGCAGGTCACATACGGATTTGCTGTGTCCAGAACTGCTTGTGAGCTCCTAAGCGCCCCCCCCCCCCCACTTAACTGGGGTTAAACTATTCCTGGCACCATAAAGTCCGTTCTTCAAAATTTCCCTTGCAACTAGCCAGCTTTTTAGTTTTAGCACTTATCTGTTTCTTTGATCTCAGCACTTGTTCAGAAATCATTGTAAGCACTAAATAAGTTACAAATGACTACAGCACTCGACTTTCCTCACTTGTCTAGAGGAAAACAGTTTTTAGTACTTAATAAATAAGCACCTATTCAGGCATGTCTAAAGGTCAGCTCCCGGTGTTTTCTCCTGTCTACCTGATGAATCTGGGCATCTTGGGACAATGCAGTAATTGCCTCTTGTGCACAGACAACCCTCTCCTCCTACCACCCAACACTATGACCTGTGAGAGATGCACTTATATAGCAAAACTGGAAGCAAAGCTATCTTCACCAAAGACTGGCCTAGACAGTCAAGAGGAGAAGGTAAACACTTGCACCACACCACACTCATCACATAGTCCCTCAAAACCTACACCACCAAAACACACACACAGAAGCACAAAACACACACCTACATTCGAGGAGGCTCTCAGTACAAATCTGCCCAAACAACAGAGACCTCCAAAGCAAAAATGCAAGCAACCTCCACCCCCCAACACAACCCAAATGACACATAGCCCACATACTCAGTGTGCCACTCAACTACAGCCCATAAGGCATAACGTACCCAACACTCTAGTCATAGGTGACTCTATAGTCAGGCACACCGATGTTCCACTCACCAGGCTAAACAAGGAAAAAGTTACAGTCAGCTGCCTGTCAGGTGCCAGGATCCGCCACATAATGCACACACTCAGGTCACTTCACAACAAGTACAAATATGACTCTGTCATTGTCCATGTTGGTGTGAATGACCTGAGACGTACCTCGCTAGACTACATGAAAAGAGACATGGAGGAGCTCTCCGATCTTGTAGCCCAGGACGATATGACCCTAGCCCTGAGTAGCATCCTGCCATCACCCAGAATGACAACCACAGTATAAGGACAAAATAATTGACTTTAACAATTGGCTAAGCTTCTGGTGTCATTCTAAGGGAATCCAGTATCTGTCTACCTGGGATGACATGATCGACAGACCACGCTGCTTTGCCAGAGATGGCCTACACCTGTCGCCTTTAGGATTCTGGATACTGGCAAAGGCTCTTGCCACCCCTCTAGTGTCTTTTTTAGGCAAAGTTCAAATGACAAATTCACAACCGTAACAGGTACAAGCAAGCAAAATCTGAGGGTAATGCTACTCAATGCTAGAAGTCTAAACCTCAAAATGCACTCAATCGAGGCACTCCTTAAAATGGAGAACATTGACATCTGTGCAGTGACAGGGACCTGGTTCAATGCTCCAGAGAGCACCCCTGCATTACCAGGATATAATTCATACCACACCTTTCGGCCACCAAACCCGGACCGAAACACTAAAGGTGGTGGCGTGTCCATATTCATTAAGGATATCCACACCTCCAAGCTAGTTGCTCAGCATAATGCATCCGAGATTATCCAAGTTCAACTAATTCTGGGCAAAACCGCAATGCAGATTGTAGCTTGCTACAGACTCCCCTCCATGCCCCAGGATTCCCATTCCTCTTTTCCTGATACACTGTAAAATATTAAGGTACAACCTAACACTCTAATAATGGGTGATTTCAACTACCCTACCATTAACTGGGAAAACTACTCATGTACCAACTCTTTTGCTCAACGTTTTCTGGAAATCATCAATTCCAACGCCTTGGATCAACTTATCCACACCCCCACCAGGGGCAGCAATATCCTAGACATGGTCATCACCAACATGGGTGACTGGTGTTCCACACCAGAGGTCAGCTCCTCGTTGGTCAGATCCAACCACAAGCTAATCACCCTCAACATCCACATCCCGCTCCCACCCCCCATTAGGAAAACAACCGTAAAGAATTTCTCCAAAGCCAACTTCACACTTCTTAAGATAGAAGTGGCAAACTTCACGACACCCATGCAGATGGACAATAGAGGTACGACTGCTGAACCCTACACAAATGCACTTTATAAGCACTTACACGAGTGCATGGATCGTGCTATCCCTAACAGAACCAAGATGCTATCCTCCAAAAAAAGGAAGCCAATCTGGTGGTCTTCTGCCATAAACAAACTCTACAACAGAAGAAAGAAACTGTTGCAAAAAACAGTAAAATCCCAAGATTGGAGAAACTCCCTGGTCAGCCTCAGTAAGAAGCTGAGATCCCTCATAAAATCCTCCAAAGCTAGTTATGAAAACAAAATTGCCACTGATTCTAAAGACAACCACAAAGCATTCTATAGCTATGTCAAAAATCTCAATGGCAACACTCAGATCTGCTCTGAGTAACAGCACAATGACACTAAATATACAGAACCAACTGGTATTGCCAACATCCTGGCAGATAGGTTCAGTGCTAACTTTACCCCCCTCTCACCCCCTAAAGGGCCCATCTTTATACCGGAAGAATGCAAAGTTCCTGTAATCACGGCTGCACAGGTAAAAACCTCACTCTCCAAAGCAGAGAACACAGCATCCATGGGACCTGACAACATCCCAGGCTGCCTTCTACATGAACTACAGAATGAACTGGCACCCCACCTAAGTACTATATTCAATCATAGCCTCACCTCAGGCTTTGCGCCCATTGAATGGTGCACCGTGACAGTTATCCCACTCCACAAAGGGGTGGCCACAACAGACCCTGGGAACTACCGCCCCATTAGCCTGACGAGCCTCGTCTGCAAGGCCATGGAACGTATCATCTTGGAACTCATAAACAAAGACATTGGAGGTCTCCAAACTCTGGACCCCACACAGTTTGGGTTTGTAAAAGGCAGATCATGTCTCCTAAACCTAATAGACTTCTTTGAAGTATTCACCAAAGCCATAGATGAGGGTAAGGTGGTTCACACAGCCTATCTAGATCATGACAAGGTGTTCAACACCATCCCCCACTCTGGAATTATAGACAAACTCACTAAACTAGGTATAAATCCCTATGTCACAAGATGGGTTGCCAACTGGCTTACTGACAGAACCCACACTGTGAAAGTAGCAGACTCCAAATCAGACTTCAGACCAGTGACAAGTGGAGTACCACAGGGTTCAGTCCTGGGTCCTCTCCTGTTTGGTTTCTACTTCTTTGAAGTACAGGCTAATACAGAAGGTCTTTGGCTAATTAAATTTGCAGATGACTGTAAACTAGGAGCCATAATCAAAACTTCTAATGATGTGGACATCCTACAAAAGGGCCTCACTGAGACAGATGCCTGGGGTCAAAGACATGGTCTCAAGCTCAATGCTAAGAAGTGCATTGTCATCCCCTTTGGTAAAAACTCTGTACCCATGAACTACCACATAGGCGGTAGTCTACTTAACACCGAAAGTGTGATAAGAGACCTTGGGACACAGGTGGACAGTAGCTCTCCTTTGATAATCACATCGCCATAGTGGTCAGGAAATCCTTCTACGTGGCACACCTCATCAGAAAAGGTTTCTCATCCAGAAAAAAAGAGGTCATTGTTCCCCTCTACTCATCACTCATTAGACCCATTATAGAGTACAATGCTCTTTTGGTATGTACCTCACAAGACATCTACAACAACTGGAAAGGCTGCAAAAATACCTCACAAAGAGGATTACTGGCCTCAAACAGATGCCTTATGCAGACCGTCTCAAAAAACTCCAGCTTTACTCCGTCGCATATTGCCTACTCAGAGGCGATCTCTGCCTAACATACAAAGCTATGTCAAACCCAGAGTTGTTGGACATGCTCCAATTAAAGAAATCCCAATCCCTCTGAGCTACATGCTCTAGGGACCTAAACCTTGTCACCATAATAAACAGAACATGTTGGAGAGATAGATTCCTGTCCCAGAGACTTCCCATACTCTGGAACAGACTACCTATCAATGTCAAACAGAGCTCCTCATTAGCACTCTTCAAGAAAAATCTTGATGACTGGATGGGTAATAGGAAATTCACCCTGGGGTTCACTTCTGTGGTTCTGCTTGACAGGGGCACAGGAAAATAATTTTCTTGGGTGGCGAAAGCCAGTGTACCTTTTTGGCTAGGCTTGTATAGGCCCTAGGGCCAATAGCCTAGTACCTACCTATGAACCTATGAACCTATAAGATCCATTGTTTCAGTAAGGGCATAGCTTCAACACCATCAGACTGCTGCAAAACACATTTCACTAGCACTGATTCCTCAGTCAATTCATTTTATATTGGGGGAAGAAAAATAACAGGAGAACACTCCATGAAAAATCTCACTACACATCATACGAACTTCAAAGAAATAAATGGGATCTCTGATGCAGTTCCCAAAAGTCCACAAACGTTATAAGGAACAGGTCAAAACTATTTGGAAAATTAGGGACTTCCTGCAAAATCAGGGATGGTTGAGAGCTGTGTGCTCTCATCACTGGCACAGCAGCATGTTCATGTTCAAAATATAAATTAAAACAAAAGAAAAGGCAGCCTCCAAGACCACTCCTCCGGCTGCAACACTAACTACATTTATAGATTCTGATTATTTAGTGAGCCAGAGTCAGACTACTGCATCTTTCCTGACTTTTGCCTGCTGACTTTTCAGACTTTTAGGTACCTCATTGGTTGCACTGACTTGTCTGTAACAGTTCCTACTGGCAGAGCCATAGCTGGGTCATCTAGCACTCAGTGCCGTTCTCCAATCTGGCCTCGTTCAACTAAAAAAAAAAGGAGTATTCAACAATAATACCAAAGACTAGGTTTCTGGCATTCATTTCTGAATTTTCTCCTGCAACCTTTCTGTGGTGGCTGCTCTCTGAGTGGTAGTAATAGGGTGTTACTTTGTTTGTCAGTCAATATGATGCATGGCAGCAGTTTAAACTCCATGTACTATATCAAACTATGACACAGCCTTTCTCTGATCATAACCTTCTTTTAGTGTTCTCAATGTGGACATCGAGTCACATCTTGAATTTCACTCTTGGGTTGAATTTCTTGATGTCCATATCTCTAATGCATAGTAAAAAGGATATTGTTAGAGAGGCAATCATAACCCTCACGACAGGGACTCCGTTGGTAACCTTTATCAAAATGCTTGCAATACACCCTGTGAAAATGCTTTAAAAGTCTTGTTTCATTATTCTATGAGCTGTGATAGTATTCATTTTATTTTCTAACTAAGAAAGGCTAATTAAATAGTTAAATATAATAAGAAATCCAGTTTTATGAGAGTTTGTTTTCTATGATTTGGTTAAATCTCTGATAACTGGTTAAGTGAACTTCATCAAAAGCTTCAGTCATGCCCAACACATATATCAAATGAAAACCTGCATAAAACAGAAATATCCAAGGAAAACAACAATAATGTACAACAGCCATCCCAATATCACAGAGGCAAACGTACCTGACTTTGGCTGGGGGAGAGGGTGAAATAGCCATTGGTCAGCTGTCCTAACATGGGAGAAGAAGGTAAGTATAAGAAATACATGCATAGGGAACCTTTACTGGTGACCAAGAGTCTAACAGGCTTATAGCAGACTTAGGCAGACTTACACAAAGTCCTCTGTGTGGTAGGTGGATACTTGAACCAGGAGAACATATGTTGCTGCATGTTGCTTCCCTGGCCACTACTACTTGAAGGCCATGTTATCCTCTCAGCTGGAACACACTGGGCTCTTATTCCCTGGCTCTTAAGGTTCACTTCTTGAGAAATCAGGGGTTCAAGCAAATGAAAGGATACATCTGGAATTGCTGAAAAGGAGCTATGGTGGTACAGAGAGAGAGAGAGAGAGAGCAGAGGGATAACATGGATGCCAGAAATGTGCTTGACAGGGTAAAGACAAGTGAAATAAAAAAATAACAGATGATAACATAACATGACATAGCTTACTTACATTAAAACATACACATACTTGGTGAAAATCTCCTATATCAGATCTGTAATAAAATACCGCAATCAACAAATTATTAACAACCAACAAGAGATTGGGTAATTTAACATATTTCTAACGTGAGGTCACAACCATCTCTCTCCAATGTCCCCGAGTTTGCAGAATATCCTTACATTTTTCTCACTGTTTTGCTCTGTTTCTCATAAAAGTTTTGAGCTTCTGGTAAGTCACTGAGGATTAAAGTTAGTTAAAGTTGCCAGACAATAGAGTTATATACTTTATTGTTCAGAGAATGCATATTGATTAAAACCTGCTGCTCTACTAACTTTTTAAATGGATTACAGTGATATTTAAAAATACCCACTGATTCATAAAGTACAGTTGTGTACTCTTACCATAAATGTAGATGTTCGAGTATGTTCACTGTTACAGTCATTACTGTAGGGTTCTTTCTGCTGGCAGCAGCCCTCGATCGGCCAGAGTCCCAAAGTCGGGTCCGACAATGGCTGAAGTCACTCCTGCCCTGACGTCAGTGCGCCAGGGGTATAAAGACCTCAGACGATGCCATTTTTCCCAGTTTTTCTTGCCCCAGATGTCAGGTGCCCAAAAATAAAGGCCAAAAGCTTAATCAAAAGAATAAGCAAAAATAAACCAGAACATTCCCAAATATCACCAGCAAAATACCTCAGAGAAAAAAGAAGTGTCAAGGAGACACAGACAGCACTCAATGAACAACAAAAGAGGGGACAGGAGGGAGGGTAACCCAGACTGTAATAGTGAACATACTCGAACATGTACATTTATGGTAAGAGTACACAACTGTACGATGTTCATCGTGGTTCAGTGTTACAGTCATTACTGTAGGGTTGAATCCCAAAGCTAAGAAAGGGTGGATGGAGAAGGAACAGAAGGGGCGGCTACAAAACCCTGCAGGACTGCAGAGGTAAAGTCTGCCCTAGATTTAGAATAGAGAGGGAGGTTGTAGTGCTTAGAAAAAGTATGCACAGAACTACAAGTTGCAGCTTCTAAGATCTCCTTGGTAGGAACTCCACTGAGAAAAGCTGCCAAAGTGGCAGTAGCTCTGGTAGAATGTGTTGTAACATTAACAGGAACTGGTTTACCATGATGAGAGTAACAGAACCTGATGCAGTGGGCAATCCACTTAGAAATAGTTTGCTTAGTGATTGCTCTCCCCTGTGAAGTAGAAGCATAAGCCACAAACAATTGGTCAGATTTCCTGAAAATCTTGGTCCTGTCCAGGTAAAAACGAAGCTGCCTGTGTATATCTAAAGAATGCAAAATACTTTCCTCTTCACTTTGAGGATTAGGATAAAAGGTAAGTAAATGAATAGTCTGATTCAAGGCTACTTTCGAAACCACCTTAGCCATAAAGGTGGGATTAGTCCTCAGGGACACCCTGTCCTGATGAAAAATAATAAAGGGTTCCACAGCCATGAGAGCTTGTAATTCCGAAACTCTTCTGGCAGAGGTAATAGCTAAAAGAAAAGCAGTTTTCCATGATAAAAACTTTAAATCTGCAGAAGCTGCAGGTTCAAAAGGAGATAAAGTTAACTTTTCCAAATCAAAGTTGAGATCCCAAGTGGGAACTGGTGCTCTTAAAGGGGACCTTATATTCTTTGCCCCTCTGAGATATTGCTTAAGTAATGGATGAGAAAAGATTGGGGGATCCGTATTGTAATGTGCAGAAATAGTAGAAGCATGAATTTTGATAGATAAAAAAGATAGGCCCTTATGTAACATCTCTGTTAGGTATTGCAAAATCAGAGGAATGTTTGGAACTGCAGAATCAAAACCCTGGGCCTGCGTCCAGGAGCAAAATCTTTTCCATTTACCTGCATAAGATTTCCTGGTGCTGGTCCGACTAGCTTCAAGGATTACGTCCAGTACCTTTTTGGTAAGGGTAGAGCTGTGTAAAGACCCTGGATCCGCCAGGCTGCTAGATTCAGAGTTGTGACATGGCTGTGCAGGATCTGGCCATCTCGTTGAGACAGTAGATGTGGAATTTGTGGCAAAATCCAGGGTGGACCCTGAGCCAGGTTCATCAGGGTGGAATACCAGAATTGCCAAGGCCAGTTGGGAGCCAGTAAAATCATTTGTGGTCTGTCCTGTTTGATTTTCAGAAGTACCCATGGTAGAAGAGGAAAAGGAGGAAAAGCATATACTGAGAGGTGTTTCCAACTGAATGAGAGGGCATCCACTTTCCATGCTAGCTTGTGATAGGTCCTCGTGCAGAACGTTTGAAGTTGATGGTTTTGGGGAGATGCAAAAAGATCTATGTTCGGGCACCCCCACGCCTCCGTTATCATCCTGAATATCCAAACATCCAACATCCATTCATGTGGATCCGAAAGATTTCTGCTTAAACTGTCTGCCAGAGTGTTGTCCTTTCCTGGCAGGAATTGAGCTTATAAGTCCACCTGGTTGGCTAGTGCTGTGTTCCACAGAGCCATGGCCAATCTGCACAGGGGGTAAGAGTAAGAGCCTCCCTGCTTGTTTATGTACCACATCACTGTAGTGTTTTCCGTCTTTATCAGTAATTGCCCCGGTAGAATAAGATCTTTGAAGGCTGTTAGGGCATTCTGTACAGCTAGCATCTCCTTCAAATTTATGTGCAGATGCATTTGGTCCTCTGTCCAGGTACCCTGAAGACATTTTCCTTGTATGTGGGCTCCCCATGTATAATCCGAAGCATCCGTTGTTATGACTTGATTGGCTGGAATGGGACAGAAAGGCCTCCCCTTGTTCTGGAGACAGGCCTCGGCCCACCAAAGAAACTCCTGCCGGAGACAAGGCAAAATTGCGATTACTGTTTCCAATACTGAGACCATACACTCTTGAGGTACCACTCTATCTTCCTCATATGCAGCCTTGCATATGGTATTAAAAGAATGCAGGATGCCATGTAACCCAAAGCCTGCAGAATTTTTCTTGCAGACAGCTGACTCATTAAAGCCATATTTTTGAAATAAGAATCCAGTTGCACTTTTCTGTCTGGTGTCAAATAAGCCATCTGGGTTGTAGTGCTCAGAAGCACACCCAGGAAAGTAATCTGCTGCGTGGGCACCAGGTTTGATTTCTTTAGGTTCACCGTGAACCCTAGGCACAAGAGAAGATGCTGCACAAATGCTAGATGCTGAAGTAAAGTCTCATTGTTGTCCGCTTGAATGAGACAATCGTCCAGATAAGGGTATATTTGAATTCCCTTCTGTCTGCAAAATGCCATTACTGGTGCCAGGCACTTTGTAAAGACCCTGGGTGCAGTAGATAAGCCAAAGGGCAGCACAGAGAACTGGTAATGCTTCAAGCCCGCTTTGAATCTCAGGTACCTTCTGCACTCTTGCCATATGGGAATATGCAGGTAAGCCTCCTTCAAGTCCAAAATCACCATCCAAGCGCTCTTGCTCAGCATAGGCAGCAGCTGCTGCAGAGTGAGCATCTTGAATTTTGGAATTTCTAGGAAGGTGTTCAATACGGAAAGGTCCAGGATTGGTCTCCATGTGTTTTCCTTCCTGGAAACCAGGAAAAGTCTTGAATAAAACACTTGCCCCATTTCTGAATCTGGTACCAGTCCTATGGCCCTCATATCCATGAGGGACCGAACTTGCTGTTGTGCCTGTGCCCATTGATGCTTTGGCAGATCTGGCCATCCATTTGATTTTGGCAAGGTATGGAAATGAAACCTGTAACCCCTTGAAACTATGTCCAGAACCCATTTATCTTGGGTTATGCGGCTCCAATTATGATAAAAAAGAGAGATTTTTCCTCCCAAAGGCGCATTCAGGAGGGGAGCCCCTGGAGCTAGTAAGGGAGAGTCATAATGACTGTTTCCTGTAAAGTTGTGACCTATCTTCCCCTCCCTTGGGAGAGGGGGCACTCCACTGCTTATTTCTGAAAGGGGGCTGTGCCTGACCTCTACCTCTGGAACGCCGGTATCTGCCTCTCTGAGGTCTGTCCGAGCTCAGAAAGGACCAAGGTTTAGCTAGCCAATTCCTGATAAATCTAGGGGGTTGTACCTGTAGAAAATCCTTAACCATCTGCATAGATTTGGCTTTGTCTTCCATTTTCTTCAATACCTCCTCAGCTTTGGCCCCAAACAAAACATTGTGCTGCCAAGGGGCATCTAAAAGCTTTGCTTTAACCTGCTCAGGCAAACTTTGCTCCTTTAACCAAGCATGCCTTCTAATAACTGCGCCAGTTGCTGCAGCCCTGCAAGAAGCCTCCAAAGAATCAAAACCACAGTGCAGGGTATGTTTACCCACCTGCTCAGTAGCATGCAATAAATCTTGTAATTCCTTATTGTCTGTACCACCAGAAACAGCAGACATCTTTTGCTTTAACACAGACAAAAGGTATTGCTGATATTTCAACATATAAAATTGACAATTCAAAGCTCTAATAGACAATGTAGCAGAAGTATAAACTTTTTTGCCCCATCTTTCCAAGGCTCTGGACTCTCGGTCAGAGGGAATAGGATTCTTAGCAGAGGCCGCTTTAACACCCTTAGGGCCCTGAGAAATAGTTTCTGGATCAGCTGAAGGATTCTTAAAAAGATATTTGTGGGAATCTAGAACCCTATAATACCTATCCAGTTTGACAGGAGCAGGAGGAAAAGAATCAGGAAAGAGAGAGACGCCTCTGTAAAAACATCATCCACAATGTCCAATACAGGGGGAATAGCCAGGGGTCTATGCTGTGGGAGCAGAAGAAAATCCCTAAGCCTTTTCTTAGATTCAGAGTATTCCTGCCGTTCCCAGTGAAAATGCTCTCTCATGTCATGCAAAGTTTCCCCAAATGAATAATCCTCAGGAGGAGAGGCCAAAGGAAGGGATTCTTCAGCATCAGAATCCTCATAAGGAGGGAAGGATTAATCCTTCTCAGAGGAAGAAGCAGAAGAAATCGAAACTTGATCTGAGGAATCATAATCTGGCTCTAGCCTCGGTCTCTTGTCAGGAGGGGGATGAGAATCCCTGATCATAGTTAACAGGTCTTCAGCCATTCTAAGCATCTGTCTTTGAGATCTAGGGCCCTGAACAGAAGGTCCCTGTGCATGCTGCTTTGTCTTTGCCGGAGCCTTAGTCTTTGCCTTTGTCCTTGACTGCAAAACTGGAGTCATCTTTACATTGAAGCTGTGTAGGCCTAAAAACTCCCTCAGAAGCCGGTGCCTGCACAGCCGCTCTGGACCCATCTGAGGGAGCATTATCCAGAGGTCCAATCCCTAAAAATTCTGAAGGCCCCATCGGCTCCTCACGGGAGTCGGTACAGGCAACCGGTTCAAAAGTGGCGGATGACAGGGGCTGCGCAAGCGCCTCACTGATGACCGACGAACCGGCAACTGGCTCTGGTTGAATAAAGTCGTCCACTTTGGACCTCGGTGGCCTGTCTTTATCCATGCGCCTCTTATACACTGCAGTAGCCGGACAAGAATCCAACGACATATTGTAATTAAATCTTTTTCCAAAATAATGGAAGGCAAATTCGTACCTACACCTAATAGTGCGTTGATTAAACTTAGCACAAAACCTACAATTAGCTACGTTGTGGTCAGGACCTAAGCAAGGTATACAGTAAGAGTGAAAATCCTTATAAGGTATTTGCTTCCCACAAGAAATACAGTTATTAACTTTTTCTGACATCGGACTGGAGCAAGAAAAAGGTTTCCCCAATGGGGTACTTAGCTTAAAAGAAGAAGTCTTCAATCTTCAATACAAAAGCCACCAAAAATAAACAGGAGTCGGCCGACCGGCACTTGCGAACTGCTTTGTTACGGGCACCGCACAGCAAGAAAGACTGGGGAAAATGGTGTCGGTTGAGGTCTTTATACCCCTGGTGCACTGACGTCAGGGCAGGAGTGACTTCATCCGATGTCGGACCCAAATTTGGGACTCTGGCCAATCGAGAGCTGCTGCCAGCAGGAAGAACCCCACAGTAATGACTGTAACAGTGAACCACGATGAACATCCTTTATTCCTCATTAATTTTGGGTTTGTTCAGAATTTTTGAGCATAACAGTTGAGAGTTTTGCAAGTTATTCCATGACAATTCATTTTACCCCTAGGCTGCATCGGATTGCTTTACCGATTACTCTGACTGACTGAGTAATTAGATCAGAAAAAAAAAAAAGATCAATAAAAAAAATCATGAAACCACTCCAAGTATAAATAAAGTTAATAAATAAAATATTCAGATCTGCTTTTCAACCAATCTGTAAAAAAACATTATCTGAACTCAGAAATAATGACGCATAAGTGTACAAATTTCAGATATCCAAGCAATAAGTCTGAATGTGGGAGTATATGGCATAGTCAATGTAAGCAACTCATGATCAGTAGCTGTACAAAGATAGCAGTGTAATATACAGTTGAACACACAAGTAAAATGTGTACGAATGCTACACTGATTTAGCTAATCAAATTCTTTTATTTTACCATAAGTAACACTGAATAAATAAGTTACCATTCAATACTTCTGTTCGTTATCACATATCAATAAAATATATAAAAATTAGATTCAAACTATAATTCAAATAATACTGCATTCTCTTGTAAATCAACCAGTTTAAGAAAGCCTTGAGACTTAAAAAACATTTTAAAAAGTTTTTTTTTTTTTTTTGCTCCAATATTTTACATCAACTGATGCTCTTTTGGTATTTATTGAAATTAATTCAGTTCCCCATAGTCAGTTCAAGTACAATTAGAATTATTAACTCTGGCAGTATGTCAAAATTACCAGCATAAAAAACAACTTCTTAGTACGACAATTAAGACATACACACACACACACACACACACACACACATATATATATATATATATATATATATAAGAAACAGCCTTAATGTAACTGCTTGTTAAACTAGTAATGCCTATCCAAAAAGTATGCAGAAACATGCATCCAGACAATTAAAATGCCACTTAACAATACAGCTACGTCCCTCGAAATCTACTAAGGCATGCATATAATGAAGAGGACCAAAGAAGTATACCCTTAGTGCAAAAGCTAGCAGACTTCATCAAGCCTATCTTTGGTAGTGATCTTGCACAAAATCACATTTTCATGGTGACAAAATAAGATGAAGGTTTTAGGAGTTATAGATTAAAAGGGCTTCTCTTATGGCAGTTAAAAATATATGTGAAGAGAGTAAACAAAACATAATGCAAAAACTGAGAAAATGGAATATATTTTTTTATGGATATGGCTGTGGATATAGATATGGATGGTAAGATACAGGCAGAGAAAATGTTTTTAGTCCATTTAGTTTATATATTGGTTAGGCATATTTTATCAACTAGAGACGTTGTAATTAATAATTAATAAAGAGTTGAAGAAATTTATCTGGGAGGGGAACAGGGCAAGAGTGAAGTGGAATAAGTTGATCCTCCCAACAGAACAAGGCAGTTTAGGATTATGATTTTTTTTCAGGAAATAAGGCTAGAGTGGGATTTTGGATACAGATCTTTAGGGAGAAAAATAACAACCATACATAATATTATATTTATAAAGCTGCATAAAGTATTCTAAAACTAAGGTAATGGAGAAAGGGGATTTTCCCCAATAGGAATGACTGCAAGTAAGGACACAGAAAACAGGCAAGAAGGCCTGGAATTTACAGAGGAAAACTGGCAAAGAAACCAAGGTATTTGGATCAAATAACTAGAGGGGGGATATATAATAGAGTGGGATGAGGCTAAGGAGGAATGAGGGCTACAGGTTAGAGACTGTTTCCAGTATCACAGACTGGTATCAGAGTATAGGCGAAGAGAAAGAGTAAGGGAGTCCTAAGTCAAAGACCTGCTCTGGTAGAGTTTTTAGTTAAATATAGAAAAGAAGCTGCTTTTAAAAAGGGGACAATTAGTAGGACATGTAAAACATTAAACAAAATGAATCCACTTAGCCTTGCCAAAGTCCTGCGAATCCAAAATAAGCAAAACAGAAGAAAAGATGGCAGGACACTGCTGCTGCTCAATAAAACTTTTAATAAAAACTTTAAAACAAGTAGCAGTAATCCAAATGCAGACAAAATGAAAAAAGGTTAGCTTTGGGTTTACACCCTTCATCAAACAACAAACACTGCATGCACATTCTTTTTAACGGAAGTCACAACCAATAAAAACCTTATAGGTCAATGAAACACACGCCTCTTCAGGAGTGTAGGTTTTAAAGGAATAACATCATTTAAACCTGGGGGTAGGTGTGCCATTAAGTCTATAATCCATTTAGTTTCATCCAAGGCAGTCTGCAGCCTGACATCCCCCCCCCGATTGTTCATTCTAATGTTAACTATCACTCTAAATGAAAAGCTATGTGTTGGATGTATGCATATATGCCTGTACAAGGCGTTGCTGTCATCCCTATTCCTTATACTTCCTAAATGTTGTAGGATTCTCACCTTAAACATATTTGTGGTCATGCCCACATAGAAACTGGGGCATTTTGTGCATTCAGCCAAATAGACCACATTTGAGGTCCTGCAAGTGGCTCTACCCTTAAAACAACATTCTTCCGGTGGTTCTATGTATGTAGTTAACCTCTTTATTGATAAAGCTGCAAGCTTTACATTACCACATGGAAGTGTACCTGCCCTGCTCTTAAATGGCCTGCTCTCAGAGACTATTCTCCTTACATAAAATGTCACTCAAGTTCTTATTCCTTCTATATTGAAAATAAGGTCTGTTATCAATTAGCCCCTTTAAACTGGTATCACTGGTGAGGATGTTCCAGTTGTTGTTAACAATTCTACAGATGTCACTGATGTTGCTCCCATAGGTGAACAACAACTTGGTGCCTCTCTGTATGGTGGTATCCTGCACGGTCACTACAGGAGCCTGGGGCTGATTCCTATTGAGCCAAGGTCTAGATTTAGTCTGTCTATAGATCTTATCATTATCTATGACGTTCCTTACCATATTCTTCCCATAGCCTCTCTGCTCAAAGTGCCCGTTAGATTCACTAACTCTTGTTCAAATTGCTTGTCGTCTGTGCTAATCCGGAACGGCTCACTTGCCCTCTAACAATGTTAGGGAAAATGTGGCGAGGATGCATGCTGTCGTAGGACAGCAGGGTA
Organism: Protopterus annectens; assembly: GCF_019279795.1. NCBI lineage: Eukaryota > Metazoa > Chordata > Ceratodontiformes > Protopteridae > Protopterus > Protopterus annectens. Next base: position 1,194,946,292 of record NC_056728.1, read on the forward strand.
TTTTCAACAGTCTTTCTTGTGTAGGCTAGATGAAAAGCCTACTTGTTGTTGTGACCCTCACATCTAAAAATCTATAGAGTGGTAAGATGTGTTCGCACTAAACTTAAGGAAGGTGGTGGTAGTATGTAGGTATGACAAAAACTGTTGAACTTGTCATGTTCTCCATTCAAAGAATAAAAATATCATCTACAAATCTAACATACATCAAGATGTGATCCTTCCAAGTAGCATTTCCCAAAATATTCATCATTTCCCATTTTGAGAGGACAAGGTTCATAGGTATTGGCACAGGGTGTGCCCATGGCTACACCCTGTGCTTGCCTACGTGGAGCCAGCTCCCAGAAAAACATTATTGTCCAGCACTAATGTTAACAGATCCCTAATGAGTTCTATTTTGTTCTCCGTGACACCCAAACCTGTCAAAGTTCAATTATAGAGGTAATACCATAATCATTGTTGATCACTGTAAAAGACTGTTAATGTCTAGTGTCACCATAAGAACATTATCTACACTGGCAGGTTTGATAACATTCCCCAAGATCTGTAAAAATGCCCTGTGTCTATCAGGATATTATCCATTTGTTGGATATAAGGTTTTAATAAAAATCTATCCATATGGAGACATTTTGTTACCCATCCCTGCCGAAACAATCGGCCTAAGGGGTGGGTCATTCAAACATTGTGCAGTTTGGGTAGTGCCTTAAATATTGGGATTACTGGTTTCTCTATCAGTAAAACTGATAAGTCTCTTCAGTGATACTAAAGTTGTTCTTCAGGGTATTTAACTTCTTATGTACTTTATCAACTATATGTTTTACAGATACAGGATTAATCTCTATATAAGCCATATCATCTTGTAGCAAATGTTTTATTTTGTCATTGTACCATGTAGTGTCCATTAAAACAATAGCTCCCCTTATCCGCCTTTTTATTGTTATGGGCGTTGTTAGCTAATCCCTTCAAAGCTGTGGTCTGCTCTGTAGTTAAATTATAATATTTGGAAAAGAGACCTTCGGTATAATACTTGGCCATATCTTTCTCACAAGCACTCAAAAAAAGGTGTAAGGTGGGTGAAAGCTGTGGTATAAATCCACTTGCTTTTTTAGGTACATTACAGTTAGATATATCATTACCAAACATGCTCTTCAGCATCAAGTTTCTACAAAATAACATGATGTCAGTAATTACCTCATTGTGCATACAAGGATGGAACTTTTACCGGCGCCCGTCAAGAAGAGAGGGGCCGGGAGAAGATCACAGAGCGACGACTGGGAGGCTGGGAAGAGGAGAAGGATTCTCCAATGACTCCTGGCTTCTGTAATAACATTGTTTATAATTTATCATCACACTGTCTAACCACGGACGAGTTGTTCGTCTTGAACAAGGGACTAACTTTTGTGCCTAGCAATCCTTGTATGCACAATGAGGTAATTACTGACATCATGTTATTTTGTAGAAACTTGATGCTGAAGAGCATGTTTGGTAATGATATATCTAACTGTAATGTACCTAAAAAAGCAAGTGGATTTATACCACAGCTTTCACCCACCTTACACCTTTTTGAGTGCTTGTGAGAAAGATATGGCCAAGTATTATACGAAGGTCTCTTTTCCAAATATTATAATTTAACTACAGAGCAGACCACAGCTTTGAAGGGATTAGCTAACAACGCTTCCATAACAATAAAAAGGCGGATAAGGGGAGCTATTGTTTTAATGGACACTACATGGTACAATGACAAAATAAAACATTTGCTACAAGATGATATGGCTTATATAGAGATTAATCCTGTATCTGTAAAACATATAGTTGATAAAGTACATAAGAAGTTAAATACCCTGAAGAACAACTTTAGTATCACTGAAGAGACTTATCAGTTTTTACTGATAGAGAAACCAGTAATCCCAATATTTAAGGCACTACCCAAACTGCACAAATGTTTGAATGACCCACCCTTAGGCCGATTGTTTGCAGGGGATGGGTAACCGAAAATGTCTCCATATGGATAGATTTTTTATTAAAACCTTATATCCAACAAATGGATAATATCCTGATAGACACAGGGCATTTTTTTACAGATCTTGGGGAATGTTATCAAACCTGCCAGTGTAGATAATGTTCTTATGGTGACACTAGACATTAACAGTCTTTTTACAGTGATCAACAATGATTATGGTATTACCTCTATAATTGAACTTTTGACAGGTTTGGGTGTCACTGAGAACAAAATAGAACTCATTAGGGATCTGTTAACATTAGTGCTGGACAATAATGTTTTTCTGGGAGCTGGCTCCACGTATAGGCAAGCACAGGGTGTAGCCATGGGCACACCCTGTGCCAATACCTATGCGAACCTTGTCCTCTCAAAATGGGAAATGATGAATATTTTGGGAAATGCTACTTGGAAGGATCACATCTTGATGTATGTTAGATTTGTAGATGATATTTTTATTCTTTGGAATGGAGAACATGACAAGTTCAACAGTTTTTTGTCATACCTACATACTACCACCACCTTCCTTAAGTTTAGTGCGAACACATCTTACCACTCTATAGATTTTTTAGATGTGAGGGTCACACAACAACAAGTAGGCTTTTCATCTAGCCTACAAGAAAGACTGTTGAAAATACCCTGCTGTCCGACAGCATGCATCCTCGCCACATTTTCCCTAACATTGTTAGAGGGCAAGTGAGCCGTGTCTCCCGGATTAGCACAGACGACAAGCAATTTGAACAAGAGTTAGTGAATCTAACGGGGCACTTTGAGCAGAGAGGCTATGGGAAGAATATGGTAAGGAACGTCATAGATAATGATAAGATCTATAGACAGACTAAATCTAGACCTTGGCTCAATAGGAATCAGCCCCAGGCTCCTGTAGTGACCGTGCAGGATACCACCATACAGAGAGGCACCAAGTTGTTGTTCACCTATGGGAGCAACATCAGTGACATCTGTAGAATTGTTAACAACAACTGGAACATCCTCACCAGTGATACCAGTTTAAAGGGGCTAATTGATAACAGACCTTATTTTCAATATAGAAGGAATAAGAACTTGAGTGACATTTATGTAAGGAGAATAGTCTCTGAGAGCAGGCCATTTAAGAGCAGGGCAGGTACACTTCCATGTGCGTGTAAAGCTTGCAGCTTTATCAATAAAGAGGTTAACTACATACATAGAACCACCGGAAGAATGTTGTTTTTAAGGGTAGAGCCACTTGCAGGACCTCAAATGTGGTCTATTTGGCTGAATGCACAAAATGCCCCAGTTTCTATGTGGGCATGACCACAAATATGTTTAAGGTGAGAATCCTACAACATTTAGGAAGTATAAGGAATAGGATGACAGCAACTTTGTACAGCCATATATGCATACATCCAACACATAGTTTTTTATTTAGAGTGATAGTTAACATTAGAATGAACAATCGGGATGTCAGGCTGCAGACTGCCTTGGATGAAACTAAATGGATTATAGACTTAATGGCACACCTACCCCAGGTTTAAATGATGTTATTCCTTTAAAACCCACTCCTGAAGAGGCGTGTTTCATTGACCTATAAGGTTTTTATTGGTTGTGACTCCTTAAAAAGAATGTGCATGCAGTGTTTGTTGTCTGATGAAGTGTAACCCGAAAGCTAACCTTTTTCATTTTGTCTGCATTTGGATTACTTCGTTTACTTGTTTTAAAGTTTTTATTAAAAGTTTTATTGAGCAGCAGCAGTGTCCTGCCATCTTTTCTTCTGACATGTAAAACATTGCATGGTAATTACACAATCAGTCAGGGGAGGTAAGAAAAGATTGGGAAGAGAAAATCGAAAAGCAGTTTACAAGGAGAACAATGGGCGGACATAGATATGGCTAACAGATATGCAACAAAGTCCAGATGGTTTACTATCTTTGCTTCAGAGTGTTTGCATAGCTATTTTTGCACATCAAAAATACTTCAAAGAAAATTTCCTCCTGTAGATAGCAAATGCTGCAGGTGTGATGGGGAAGAAAGTTGGGCATCATGAGGCAGTGTAGCAATTGTCTCATGTATGCTGACAACCACTTACGCCTGACACAAGCAAACACCTTATCTGAGAGATGCAGTTACACTGAAATGTTGGAGGCAAGACTCTCACATAAGGACAAATCGAATGCCAAACAGGTTGCCAGCACACATACACTTCCCACACTAAATAAGGACAAGACACATAAACCCACCTATGCGGAGGTACTCATTAGTAACTTAAAATAAGATCAGAGGACTCCCAAACAGAATCATTTACATAAATAATGCAAAGAACAACCAGAACACATAATAACACAGTATCACTGAGCCTTTATTTAGCTATGACACTCTTCTGATCTGCAAACTAACTCCATTCTAGCTACATGCTTTTCTCCCTCTAATTCCTTTTCATCTACAACTCACCCAAATCCCTATGTTTTCAATCTTTATAAGTCAAACTGTAAAAGCAGATAAACTTCAGCTCAGAATGCATTCCTGTCAACATACTCAAACTGACTAAGTAAATCTTTCATCTCCTACTTCTACTCATAACCGCTAACACAAACTCTTATCTATTCATATATAAAACTCAAGCTACGTTTAGCTAAATTATATATTTTTTCTCAGTTGGAGTTATGTTTCCTCTAAATAGGTTCATAGGTTCATAGGTATGTACTAGGCTAATGGCCCTGGTGCCTTTACAAGCCTAGCCCACAGGTTTACCCTGGCATAGTGCCACCCAGCCTTAGTTCCCAGTGCCTTTCTTGAGTAAAGCCACTGGAGTGATCCCTGGGGTGAATTTTCTATTTCCCATCCACTCATCAAGATTTCTCTTGAAGAGGGCCGGTGAGGTGCTCTGCTTGACATGTATGGAAAGTCTATTCCATACCATGGGCAGTCTCTAGGTTATGAACCTGTCCCTCCAGCATGTTCTGTTGATTGTGCTAATAAGTTTGAGGTCTCTGGAGTGGGTGGTGTGGAGGGATTGGGATTTCTTTAGATGTAGCAATTCTAACAGAGTTGGGTCAGACATGGCTTTGTAAGTCAAGCAGAGATCGCCTCTAAGTAGGTGATATGAGACAGAGAATAGTTGGAGTTTTTTTAAATATGTCCATATAGGACAAATGTTTAAGGCCTAGGATCCTCTTTGTGAGGTACTTTTGCGGCCTCTCCAGTTATTGCAGATGTTTAGTGAGGTACATGCCAAATGGGGCATTGTACTCAATGACTGGCCTAATGAGGGAAGAGTAGAGGGAGACAATGACCTCTTTCGTCCTGGATGCAAAACCCTTAGTAATGAGATGTGCCATATAGAAGGACTTTCTGACCACAGTGCCAATGTGGTGGTCAAAAGAGAGGTTGCTGTCAACTTGTGTTCCCAGATCTCTTATAACGCCTTTTGTGTTCAGTGGGCTACCATCGATGTGGTAATTCATGGGAACCGGGTTTTTTCCCAAAGGGGATGATGACATATTTTTTGGCATTGAGCTTAAGGCCATGGTTCTGGCACCAGTTGTTGGTCTCAGTGAGGCCTTTCTGTAGGATGTCAACATCACTCTGGGAGTTAATATTAGCTCCCAACTTGAAATTGTCTGTGAACGTTGTCAGCCAGAGTCCCTTCATGTTGGTCTGGAATTCAGAGAAGTAGATAACAAACAGGAGAGGACCCAGGACCAAACCCTTTGGGACTCCACTCGTGACTGGTCGGCATTCTGACTTGGAGTCAGCTGCTTTCACACTGTGTGTTCCACCTGTGAGCCAGTTTGCAATGCACCTAGTGATATAGGGGTTGATGCCCAGCTTAATGAGTTTTTCTATGATTCCTGAGTGCGGAATGGTATCAAAGGCCTTTGCCAGATCACGGTAGGCTGTATGAACCACCTTGCCTTCATCCACAGCTCTGGTGACTGACTCAAAGAAGTTGGACCAAGTTGAGCAGGCATGATCTACACTTCACAAAACTAAACTGTGTGGGATCCAAAGTTTTGAGATTCCATATAGCCTTGTTTATTAGGTCCATGATGATGCATTCCATAGTTTTGCATATCAGACTCATCAGGCTAATGGGGCGATAGTTCCCAGGGTCTGTAGTCGCTCCTCCTTTGTGGGGAGGATGACTATACCAGTGCACCATTCGGTAGGGGCAAAGCCTGAGGTGAGGCTGTGATTGAACAGGGAACACAGGTGAGGTGCCAGTTCATTCTGTAGTTCATATAGAGCACAGCTAGGGATATTGTCAGGTCCCATAGAAGCTGTATTCTTGGCCTTGGACAATGCTGTTTTAACCTGTGCAGCAGTAATACTAGGTGCCTGGCAATCCACTGGTATTGTGACTGGTCCCTTGGGAGAGAAGAGAGGGGAAAAATTGGTACTGAATCTGATGGCCAGTATATTGGCAATATCTGTTGGCTCGATATAGGTGGTGCCATTGTGCAGTAGCTCAGAGCAAATCTGGGTATTGCCGTGGAGATTCTTTACATAACTATAGAAAGCCTTTGGTTGTCTTTATTATCTGCTGCAATACTGTTTTCATAGCTAGCTGTAGAGGATTTGATGAGGGATCTCAACTTTTTGTTGTGCCTGATAAGGGAGTTTTTCCAGTCTTGGGACTTCACCTTATTCCGCATCAGTTTCCTACTTCTGTTGTAGAGTTTGTTTATGGCAGGGGACCAGCAGATTGGCTTCCTTTTTTTCTAGGACAGTGTCTTGGTTCTATTGGGTATAGCAAGATCCATGCATTTGTGTACGTGTTTGTACAATGCAATGGTGTATGATTCAGCGGTCATGCAACTATTCTCCATTTGCATGGGTGCCGTAAAGTTAGCCATCACTGTTTTTAGGAGTCCAAAGTAAGCTTTGGAGAGGTTTTTCATTGTGGTTACCTTTGCGGGGGTTGGGTTGGGGGGGTATATGGATTTCCATTAGTTTGTGGTTGGATCTAACCAGGGAGGAGTTGACTATTGGTGTAGAGCAATGTTCGCCCATGTTAGTAATGACCAGTTCAAGGAGGTTGCTACCTGTAGTAGGGGTAAGAATGAGCTGGTGCAGGGCATTGGAATTAATGAATTCCAGGAAGTGTTGGGCAGGTGTATTGGTACATGAGTAGTTTTCCCAGTTAATGGAGGGGTAGTTGAAGTTGCCCAGTATGATAGTGTTAGGTTGGACCCTAATATTCTCCACGATGCTTAGGAATGTGGAGTGTGAGTCTTGGGACATGGATGGGGATCTATAGTAGGCTACGACCTGAATCACTGTCTTACTCAATGTTAGATGCACCTGAAATATCTCAGTTGCGTTATGTTAGGCTACCAGTCTGGAGGTGTGCGCATCCCTTATGAATATGGAAACACCACTGCCTTTGGAGCTTTGGTCAAAGTTCTGGGGCCGAAAGGTGTGGAATGAGTTATAGCCTGGTAGTGCAGGGGTGCTTTCTGCTCATTTGAACCAGGTCTCTTTTATGGCACAAATGTCAATGTTCTCCATTTTAAGGAGTGCTTTGAGTGAGTGCATTTTGAGATTTAAACTTCTAGAATTGAGCAGCATGACCCTCAGATTGCATTTGTTTGTAGCTGTTACGGTGGTAATTTGATATTTCAAACACTGCCTAGAAAAGGCACTATAGGGCTGGCAAGAGTCTTGGCCAGTATCTGGAATTCCAGGGATGACAGATGCAGGCCATCTCTGGCAAAGCATCGAGGTCTGTTAATCATGTCATCCCAGGTAGACAGATACTGGATCCCCTTAGAATGACACCAGAAACTTAGCCACTTGTTGAAATCAATCATTTTCTGATTGTACTGTGGTATCATTCTGGGTGACGGTAGGATGCTGCTCAGGATTAGGGTCATACCTGCCTGGGATACATAATCCGAGAGCTCCTCTATGTCTCTTTTCATGTAGTCCAGGGAGATACATCTCAGGTCATTCACACCCACATGTACAATGGAAGAGTCATACTTGTACCTGTTGTTGAGGGACCTGAGTGCATGTATTATGTGGCGGATCCTAGCACCTAACAGGCAGCTGACTGTTACTTTCTCCTTATTCAACCTAGTGAGTGGGACACCATTGTGTCTCACTATTGAGTCACCTATGACTAGTGTGTTGGGCATGCTGTTTTGCCTTAAGGGCTTTAGTTGAGTGGCACACTGTTTAGGATAGTTATGTGTCTCCTGATTAGTGTTGTGTTATGGTGGTCAAGTGTGTCTCTGCCTTGGAGGTCTCTACTGTTTGGGTAGATTTTTATTGAGAGCCTCCATGAAGGTGGGTGTGCAGTATGTGTTTTTATGTGAAGGCAGTGCTGATTTGTGTTCCAGAGGGCTATGTGTTCCATGTGGTATGGTGCAAGTGTTGAGCTTCTCCTCTTGACCAGCTTTTCTGGTGTTGGTTGGAGAGTGCGTGGCTTCCAGTTTGGCTATATAAGTGCATCTCTCACAAGTCTGAGTGTTGGGAGGTAAGAGAAGAGGGTTGTCAGTGTACATGAAGCAGTTGCTACATTGCCTCAGGATGCCCAGGTTCACCAGGTTAGTAGGAGGAAGAACAGGGAACTGACCTTTAGAAATGCCTGGAGGGGTGGGTTAATAATAAATACTGCAGATGTTTCCTTGTAGAACATTTAGTAATTGCTACAAGATGTCTGATAACTAATAAGTTAGTAAAGTGCAGGAGAGGGGAGATCAAGAAGATCTAAATGAAAAATTGAAGAGCAGACTTTGGCACTACTCAGAAGCTTACAAACAGTCCTGGATACAGCAAATCTGTATCTGGACTAGACTAGTTACAGGAAAGGAGGGAAACAAGCTTAGAATTTAGAATATTTTTTTGCAGAAGAGCAGCTTAAACAGCACTAAAAACAATTCAGTCAGTGCAAGCTAGTACACTTGAGTGTGTAGCAATATTAAAGCAAATACAGTTTAAATAAATACAATTTATTCAAAATGTATTCTGAACTGAATTCAATTATTGTTTTATTTAACTTTGAACAGTTAAAAAGTGCCAAAAAATTCTTATCAGCTGAGAAGCACACACAGTCAGAACACAGGGAGATTCTAGCAAAGTATTTTTTTTTAGTAAAGTGGAAAGGGAGAAAGGAGGAGCATAAGATAATTCAAGGATAAGAAACTAAACAAACACAACAGAAAATTGTAACCATTATTATAGCTATATATCTTTTTTCATTGACAATTGTAACTAATATTACAGCTAAATATGTTTTTCTTATCTAGTTCTAATATATACTTATAATAATTTCAACTGTGATTATTCTCTGTAACTTGGGAGGCTTTTCCCCTGAGCTTTCACTGAAAATGGGTCTCCCACCAAGTCAGACTATCCCAGTAAATAAACATAAAATAAAATAAAATAAATAAATAAATGCCCCTTTTATCTGTTAGGAGAGCTGGAAGTTATGGTTATTATGTATATATGCATACAGAAAGTATTCAGAAATGAAATGCAGTTTCTTTCAACTTTGTCTTATTTATTTGTAATACCACTAATGTGCTGTAATTACTCTCCAACATTGGGAAAGATAAACTTGTTATTCGCTTCTGTAGTGCAAGATCCAGTCATTACTCACTCACACAGTTGTTACACAAGCACCTAAGTGCTGTTACAATCAGGTCTCACATTAGACACCAACAATAAATAGTGGTGGCCAGCAAAGAACTGCAGCAGAATGTAAAACAGTTTCATTTCTGCCTGCTGTCCTTGCCGCTCAATTAAGTTTGTCTCATATTTCTACTCTGTCCCTAGTATTTTTTTTAATTTGCTGTTAAATCACTAAAGATTACAGTCTGTGAAAACTGCTAAAACTAGAGTTTTATACTTCTTACTGTTCAGAAAATGGCATATTGATGCAAAACCTATTGTTCCATTAACTCTTTATGTGAACTAAATGGATATCTAAAAACTGTCTTTGAATTTCATCCTCTGTCCTTCTAGCATCCTTAAGTAAATAATGCAAGCAGTGTGCTGCTATCTGTTTGACAGTAATAAATAGATCAGATAAAGCTACATGCACTACAAATTGTGTTCCGGTCTCTGATCATAATCCTTTATCATATTTTCTCAACATGGATGTCAGGAATTAACTCTTGTGCTTCACTCGATGTCAGTTTATTGGCATCCATGTCTTGGGCATATAACTGGTTTATGATCGGAAACCCAGTCATAAGCATCTATGTTATGCACATTTTATAACTGTCTGTCTTACTTGTATTGTATTGTACTGAAATGTGATTTTTAACTACTTTTTTGTATTGCACTCCATAGGATATGACTGAAATAGGTCCCTTGTGGATCAGCCCACTAACCCAGTTAAAAATTAACATAAGCATAAATGAAACAGAATATGTGTCTGAAAAAAAAAGACTGAAACTGCTCTTCCTAACATGATAGAAATGTCAAGCTTTTACACCGGACTGCGAGGCAGCTATTAACTATGACCCAAATTCAGAGAAGTTACCACAAGGTGTACACTAGGTATATGCCATGCTGAAACCTTTTTGCATGCAGAGACAGCAGTATAACAGTGTTGTTTCACAATGACATGCTGGACCACTGTTGGCCATCTCCACAGCAATGCTAGATACAAGTGAGGCATTCTGGAGAGAGGCACATGCTTATTAGACATATACTGTCCCCTGGGACTCCTGTGGTAAGGCACTTATACTGCTGCATAAAGTAACACAGCCACTTCTGTCTGCTCATGGTAATGGACACAGTGGAAAGGTTGTGTTCATCCATGAAGACAGATGTAAGTGCTGGGAAGTTTAGTAGCTAGGTAGTGTTATGATGTTTGTGCATGAGTGTGGGGGGTTGCATGGCTGACTGTGTGTCTGTCTGGGCTATCAAATTAGGGAGGTGAGTGAGGATGTAGGTTAGTTTTGTGTATGTCTGTGTGTGAGTGTGAGTGTGAGTGTGTGTGTGTGTGTGTGTGTGTGTGTGTGTGTGTGTGTGTGTGTGTGTGTGTGTGTGTGCGTGCGTGTGGCTGTCATGCTTCCACACACTCCTTGACAAATGAGCAAAAACTGCAACATTGTAGTTGGGGAAACACTAGCCATCAGAGAAGCAAATATGGGTTAAGAGAACTTAGGGACACAGGGCATTGGACACCAGGAATGACTGTTCACTGCTGTACTTTAACAGCACATATACAAGATGTTAATTGAGTGGGGAAGGAAGACACTAGGCTTCAAGGATAACAGAGTGTGCCTTAAGGACGCTTATACAAGAACAGGATGGTGAGGTGCGAACACTAGCCACCAGGGATAACACTTTATTCTCATGTCTTAATGGCAGTTACAAATAACATGAGCTGGGAGAAACACTATACACAAGGGATACTCTGTAGAGTCTGTCTTAATTAAAAAGCATAAAGCAAGGAATCATTAAACACCAGGTATATTATAAGTAATGTATCTTAAAGACAATAAAAAGGCTTCCAACTCTGTGCCCTCCCACTAAGGATATTATCCATCTGTACCTTCACTAGACACCAGGAATGTAATGTAAAAAATAAATATGTCTAGGGAAAAAAAGGAAACTACACAAGGAGGAAAAAGGCTTCAGACCCTACACTCTTGTCACAGTGAACAATGGCATTAATTCACTGCACTTACTAATAAGACTCTCAGGAATTATCAAATGCCTTCAACAGTTCTTGAGTTACACAGGAGAGGGACGGGGATCATAAAGCATACCTCTCAACTTCATAGCACAAGAAATCATGACAAACCAAAGTTAATAGTGAAACAAATACATTTTAACAAGAATGCATTTTAGTTATTCCTCCTCCAAATGTCGAAAGTTGCTACTATTACAGCATTTTCAGAACCATGCATTTACAGAATACTATGAATTGTGAACCTCTAATGTTTGGCATTAATGACTGACCATCTGACTGACTGTAATGGTATGTGATTTACAAGTGCAGGAAAAAGAAGACATTATAGATGTTCTGGCACACAGGGACAGGTATGTGGTATGTTTGTGTGTGTGTGCGTGTGTGTGTGTGTGTGTGTGTGTGTGTGTGTGTGTGTGTGTGTGTGTGTGTGTGTGTGTGTGTGTGTGTGTGTGTGTGTGTGTGTGTGTGTATCTTATTTGGAGACAGAATGAGGAGAGGTAACCATGCTACTGCAGTGCACTGGGTGTAAGTGCTTGCTGCCACAGGAAAGTGCTGATTTGCACTAATGGTAGTTGAAGATTTAGAGACATGTGAATTAGCTTATAATGGGAATTTTCCTCAGTGCAGCTAATTAGTCTCTGAATATGGTAATACCACATTGCCAAAACAGGGGTTTTACACTGCATCTCTTAGCATAACTGCTGGGGTTCTCTCAGAATCTCTAGTTTCATAGATTTACAGATTCATAGAATGTTACTAAGCTATCAACTCTGGGGTTGGCCCATCTAAGCTTAGCCAAGTTTTACCGTAGGAATATTAATGTCCTGTATCGGAAAAGGACATTGAGAAACAAGCATTTATAAGCCACCTCTATCCATAAGGGACATGGGTGCCAAGCTCGGGGTAAATATTCTAGTCCCCATCCACTGGTCTAAGTTGTGCTTAAACTGGGTAATGGATGAACTCAGCTTCACATGGATGGGAAGTCTGTTATATAGGAGCAGCAGGCTCTGGGACACATATCTGTCTCTCCAGCATGTTCTGTTTAAGTCACACACAAAATTCCAAGTCCTTAGACCTTGTATTTCTGGTACTCTTTGACTTAGGAATATGTAGGAGATTCATAAGTGTGGGGTTTGCAGATGCTTTGTAAGCCTGGCATAGATCACTCCTCAGCAATCTATAGGATACTGAGTAGAAGAAAAAGGCATGTTTGTTACACCTTGCATTCTTTTTGTAAAGAACTTCTGAAGTCACTCTAGTTGTCTGCATATGCCTGCTCAGGTACATACCGAAGGGGATATTGTACTGTATTACTGGTCTGATAAGGGCGGAGTACAGTGATATAATGACCTCTTTGGATTTAGACGTCATGCCCTTACTTATAAGTTGCACAACATAAAAGGATTTCCTCACTGCTGTGGCCACATGGTGGTCGAAGGTAAGGCTACTGTCCACATGTGTACCTTGATCCTAACTACTGGGTCAACTTCCAGGGGCGTATTATCAATGTAAGGAATGCTTATCAGTAACTCAAAAACTAAGGGATGTGTAAAACTTGAGAAAGGTTTGCCTTGAGATGCACATTACAAATATAAGGGACATCTGTAGGAAATATGCTAGCTTAGGAAAACTGTAGGAATCAAAAGTACTGAAAACTTTTATTATCATTAATTCATTATTCCAGACTTTCAACTGTGCTATAAGATGTAATAGCAGACTGTTATGATTACATCTGGTATCAGTAGCATTTGCCTGCCACAGATTTTGGAAATACACCACGACATTACATTTAATATAAAAAGAGATGCCCTGTATTCATGCATGATGGCTAAATGACTTTTACAAGTTCTCCCAGTATCTCATCTTCCCACTCCTTGGCTAAATATTTCTGCACTTGTATATGTTACCTACTCATTATCGTGACTGCAGATATTCATGTAACATTTTTTCAGCAGGTGGCTGCCAGAGTACACCATTAACTGTGCAAACTTAAATTATATTTTTGAAGCAGGTTAGACCCAAATACCACTTCTTTTATGCCACTACGTTTCATTCACAGACTGCAGTCTATGTTTTACTAACAGATCACTTTGCTGGCAACAGCATGGGAAGTCACAACATATATGTAGCAGAGCCCTTCTGGTTCTTAGAAACTAGACTGAGCTGAAATGACAGCAACATATGAAATAGCTATTCCTTGCCTTGGTGAATGTGAGTGGTAGGGTACAAGCTCTCTGCAAGGATGGTTGTAGCGTAATTTGTCATCTTTGTATTCCAGGTCTTTTCAAAAACTGTTTGCATGTGGAAATATTCCATTTTAGAACACCTAAACAAACTGTGTAAGTTGCAAAAACTTGTATAGATCCTCTGTACTTTGCAAAAAAAAATTAAAAAATGGACACATGGATGCCTAGCAAGGAAACTTACTTCCAGAAATTCAATTGCCATTTCCTGCTATTGAGCACCTCACATCAGTACCTTCAGCACTCTGAGGTCTGTGTGATTATCAGACAAATAAACATGAGACCCTTGCTGTTCTAACAAACAAAATCCTGGTTGACTTCACTGAAATTAATGTTCTACCTACAGAGAAAAATAATCTTAGGATGCATACAATTTGACAGCAAAACTGCATTGTTTGATTTGGCATTTGCAATGAATGTTACTCATAACCAGCCAATTCAGGAGACAGTAGATAAGCACTAAACATAAACATCCCTGATATGGATTCAGGATAAACATGATGATGATCTAGAGAGCTGACAATTTAAGACTGACTGTCCAGTCTGGTAAAATGCACTGAAAAGGTAATTATTTTCTCATTTCTGTAAGAGAACCTGCCCATACAGCTGGGATTGTCAAACCAGATAACAATAGAAAGCGATCACAGCCCTTCAGCTACAGCATATACTGTTAATTTTTTATGTTTCCCAGATTGAAAACTATTACTTAAGACACCAAAGAGAGCAAATATTTTTTGTTAGCTAGGCAAACATTCAGACTTTGCCAGGACTTTTCAAGTTACCTGATAAAGTGCAGACAAACCTCACATCATATAAAACAACAGAAAACAGAATCAACACAATAAACGAAGGACTACAGTCTCACAATTCTGCTTCTACAGCATTACAATCTATTATTGCCATCAGCTGTGGTAAGTTTACAGTAGTGCCTTCTAGCTCAAAGTACCTTTTTCCAAACAGCTCAAATAGTATAACAGTGATGGCCACCAATGTGAGGACACCAAGTAATCTGTCAAGAAAAGATGATACCACCATTCCTACCATTAACAGGTTACATTGCTTGGAATATCCTAAAATCCTTAGACATAGAAGCTATTGAGTCTAGTCTTCCATCAGATTGCAAAGAGGCTACCCAACTCGTGGTAACAACCAGGCACAAATCTAGTCTCCACAGTTTTACTTGGATGAGCAAACCCTGACAGAAAAAGACAACACCGCACAAACTAGGCTATATGATACTACTTAGCATGTATTCATTTCAGGGTAAGAAATAAACAAATGAAAAGTAAGCCAGGATGAGATGGAGTTGTGAACCTAAGTGAACCAGATATTACCATGTCAAGTTCAACAGTACATTGCCGCCATTGCAAACATCTAATGATAGTAGACAGAACTGGAAGTACAGCTACATGGCAGCATGACCCTGTATGGGCCATGCTGCCATGTAGCTGTACTTCCAGTTCTGTCTACTATCATTAGGTCTTAGCTGGTGTACTACTTTGCTTCCCAGTCAGTTAAAAGGATGGCTGACTTAAAAGAACCTTTCAAGCAATTAAACACTTCAGAGTGGCAACTAAACTTATTCAGGAATAGGGTCAGGACATCCCTTTTTTGTGGTTAGCTAGGACCTGAGATAAACAGCAAACAACTGTTTTGGTCTGAATGAATAAGCAGAGGCATTATACACTTTCAACACCTACTGCAATACTTAAACAAAAGCTACAGTTCAAATTGATTAGTAGCTGTGGAAAATGTTTGCACTACAAAAAATAGTTGGGAATTCTTCTAGCTAAAGCATGTTTTGCTCTGCTCTTTTTAGAATCCTTTCTCTCTAAGCCATAGCCTATATTTGCAAGCTTGTTACCTGTCCATTCGGGTACTCTTGGCTCATTAACCAACAGCTAAATTGCCACATACCTCTCCTAAACTGGTGAATAGGTGTAACAGGTAAAATTTTTACCTCACAGATGCAAAGTACAGGGTTTGATTCTGACCTCTGGTTATTGGCTAGATGTGCAATAGTCTGCACACTGGCAGCTTAGTATTTACCTATGAACCTACTAGCCCAATCTGGCAAAGTATAAACAGACAATCTAATATGTAAAAATATTATTAGACTCTATGCATGATACGCGTCAGATCATTCAAAAATTTCATTAAGTTTTGCTAAAGATCCAATGGAGGTCCAGCGGCAAAGAGGTTTTAACTGGTCTCTTAACCCAAATTTGTTGAATAAGGAGGAAATAGTGCAGGAAATTACAGGTCATCTTAAAGAATTATTAGACAGATTAAAGAAACAACAAAGTGTACCTGACATTGATTGGGCGACAGTTAAAGCACAAATAAGAGGGATCTTTTTGCAAAAAGCTTCATACTATAAAAAAATACAAAATAGAGATATTCAAAAACTAGAGGCTAAAATTAAGACACTTGATCAAGAATTGATGCAAAACTTTAATACTCAATCAGAGGTGGAACTACTTAAATGTCAAAAAGATCTCTTCCTAATACAAAATCGTAATTTGACGTTTCAGGAACATAGAATGTTAGTGAGGTATGCCAATCATGTGCAAACACCATGAAGGGCATTAGCTAGGATAATTAATCAATCGAGAACAGCAGTACAAATTTCGGAAATACATTTTAGAAACACAACTTATTTCAAAACTGAAGATATCATAAATGTCTTTGAGCAGATTTATACTAATATATATGGTGAGCATAGTGACTTATCCCCCCATAGAACTAGCAAGGAATTTTTACAAACTATTAAATTTCCGAAAACAGAAGACAGTATTCAAAGTGATTTGATTAAACCGATATCTGAAGAAGAAGTAATATATACAATTCAATATATGAAATCGCACAAGTCACTAGGTCCAGACGGTATGACGGTGGAATTCTATAAGAAATTTGACAATATCTTTGGCAAAATACTCTCACGTGTCTTTAATTATATAATTAAGAATAAAATTAATGATCCCCATCTTAATGCTTCAAAAACCATTTTTATACTCAAACCTAACTCTGATTCTCAAAACCCAGATAAGTATAGACCAATTTCATTAATAAATGTAGATATGAAAATTTTAACCTCTATTATAGCTAATAGATTAAAAAAAGTAATGAATCATATCATGTCTAGTGAACAGGCTGGCTTTATGGCAAATAGACAAACTAGTGATAATACACTTACACTACATACCTTAATAGCTTATGCTAAACAAAAGAACCTTAACATGTATGCGCTTATGACTGATGCGCAGAAAGCTTTTGATAGGGTTGATATAAACTTTTTGTTTGAAATTTTACCATATTTTAATATATCTCATGAGTTTGTTGAAGTGTTAAAAATTCTATATAGTAATCCTTATACCACACTCTATATAAACAGCAATTCTTCTAAAAGAATACCAATCAGAAATGGAACATGTCAGGGTTGTCCTCTGTCTCCTTTATTATTTAATATATATGTTGAACCTTTATTCCTATACATTAAACAGAATATATACCACAATGCCCCACTAGTTTACAGAACAAAAATATCAATGGCAGCGTTTGCAGATGATCTGAATATTTATTGTTCAACTCCAATCTCAGACACTAAAAAGATACTAAAAGCAATAGAGAACTTTTCAGAAGTTTCCAACTGTAAAATGAATCTAAAAAAAACGAGCATTTTCCCATTGAGAACTCCCAAACCCTTTTCACTGTTGCCTCTGGTGGGACAAATAATGTGTAAAGATAACATTAAATACTTGGGTATTGGCTTAGCTACGGATGATAAAGATTTTTATGTTACTAATATTAAAACAGTTTGGGATCAAATAGTATATGATTTGGGGAGATGGAAGAATTTACGACTACCAGTATTATCAAAAGTATCAATTATCAAAATGAATGTACTACCACGATTATTATATATTTTCAGATCTGCTCAGGTAGTAATTTCAAAAACATTTTTTAAACGAATTCACAAAGAATTAGCTAAATTTATCTGGGAGCCAAAGAAAACAAGGATTTCATATGAAAAATTAATGACCCCAAAACACAGAGGTGGATTGGAGTTACCAAATTTTGAAACTTACTATCTTATAGTAAACTCAAACAGGCTTCTTAGAATTGCTAATTATAACATAACTAGCACTAAATGGATACCTACCTGGTTAGTTCTGAATTATAAATATATTTTACATTTAAATATTAATCCTAAAGCCATACCCTTTTTACCTAAAGAAACTTTGAAACTGTGTGGAATAATGGATCACATTAAATTATTTGTAACGTCTTTGCAAACCTTATTTCAATCATTAGATCTTGCTCAATATATGATGGCTTATCAACCCTTTCATAGAAACCCTAACCTGAGACTAAATAAAAAACTAATTGATCTTAAAGAATTCCCATTAATAATCAATTTAACTTTAATAGATATTTATACACTTCTCAAACTCTAGGCTAATCAGATAAGACAAGAATTAAATTTACCCAAAAACTATCTCGTTATTATAAGACAAATTAGGGAACTTTCTATAAGTTACTTTAAAAATTTTAAACCCCGAGAAGAGAATATAATTAAATGTTCAAATTTATGGCAAGCTCTCGGACAAGATATTAAATTTATAACAGCAGCAAATAATCTAATAAAGGAGTTTAAATTCCAAGATAAAATTCTTGTGTCAAAATATTGGAAAGAGAAAATGCCAGAGATAGAAGACAGTCATATGATAAAAGTAACTGATTTGACTACAAAATCTATTTCTCTTCAAAAACTGATGTATACCCAGTTGATGATATGGAATAATGCGTATTATACACGCCTTAGCCTGCATAAATTTAATTCCAAAAATTCTCCAGTTTGCCCATACTGCAAGGATCAATCTGTGGATCTTCTTCATATGTTCTGGAGTTGCAAATGCATATACAGACTTTGGAACTCACTAAAGATACAACTTCAAAAGATGGGTTACCAAAGTACAACATTGTCACGGAAATTTATGATTTTGCATATTCCCCCAAAATAACTTCCTACATCTCAAAGTATTGTATTAATCAATATCTTTTTATTAATGAAGCTATACATAGCTACTAATTGGTTAGACCCATCCAAAACATCATGGAATAATTTTAGAGTACTAGCAATAAGGCATATACTGGCTCACAGATTACGTTTGAACCAACATAATAAAAATATTAACAATCCAAAAATATGGGAACAAGTATTTAATATTATATTAGCGTATCATCTCATATTTGAATTTAACAAGAATTATTTTTACACCTTTAAAAAACTCTGTAACACTAACTGTTTATTACTTGAATTGATCTTAACCATTTGTATACTTTTGGTGTATAATTCAATGTGTTACTTGGAAGCATTTATGTAAATATTGTATATATGTTTTGTGTTTTTGTTAATTACTTTAGTTGGTAGTTTTTTTTTTTTTTTTTTTTTTGTTTTAATTTTGTATGGCATATAAGAAATTAATAAAAATTATTATTGAAAAAAAAATATTATTAGATTCGGAGGTATCTGATGCACATTCTGTGTTTTCCAAATCAAGTCAGTTAAGTTATGTGAAAATGACACCGAGGCTATGTATATAATAGCTCAGATTACTCTCTGGGTGCACTGGATACCATTGCAAATAAAGTAGAAAGGTATGCAGGAAGTTGCACATGTCATGCGTATGGCACTTTAGCAGCTGATGAACATCATAAATTTTGGAACTGCCTTCAAATGTCAATCAGCTGGTCTATCGTGGCAAAGGTCTTCAGTCTAATAAGTATCAGGACAAGACCATCAGTGCTAACTGGAGCTTACTAAACTCAAAGTCTAATGCCACTGTCATAATTACCAGGAATATACTCTCGGTACAATTTAACTGGATATTACTGAGCTCATGCCATAATGCATTTCTATCCAAGTATCAATACACTTAGCTAGTCTAGTTAAATGTAAACAGCAGACTGTGATTTACAGTGAATGGAAGAACCCCAATAATCTACCTGTAAAAGGTCTCCCACCCTCTATCATCAGATGTGCTGACATTTTAAGTTTGGATGTAAACCTACCTGTTGAAGGCAATCCTTCATTAAAGTTTTTTTTCAGGCACCTCTCTTCTCTGGGATAAACTGACCTGTGCATCCACATTTAAAGATGCTTTAAATATTTATAAGATGTAGCAGACGGCCATTATTTCTATACTTCATACTGTTATTTTCTTGAGGTGTTATTGCAAATTATATGTATATGCAAATAAAAGTATAATAATTAATGCAGACAATCTACAATGTACAGTGTCTAACCCATTTCATTGATGATCCACTGGCAAAACCTTAGTACTTGTTCTACCAAGAGTCTTGCAGGAGGAAAGGTACCTGAACTGCACTATGCTGGCTGAGATAACGGGTATTGATCAAACCTGTTTTGACCAAATCATCGGTTGCTAAAGTTAACTGCTATCATGTATGAGTGTATCTGTCTATGTGTGTGTTTATTTTCTTTTTATTTTTGTCATTACTCTGTCACTCCTAAAGCTGTGTTTTAAAAAGTTTTGACCCTGTTCACCTCTCATACTTCCACATCTGTTTGACGTATGTTGCAATTAGCATTTACCATTATGGAAAGTTTATGATATATTCAGGAGTGAGTGCATTAAAAGATGATATTTGCTAAGCTGAAAATGTGTTATGCCCTAAGCTAACTTGAATAGTTTTGAAATAAAATTCTATTCTTTAGTGAACTTAGGTAGACACACAAATAGTGACTTGTTGCAAGGATAAGCTAAATCTCATGATGCAAGAGTTTTGCAGCTCAAACAGGATTGCAAACATAACAATTGCAGAGCTATACACAGAGAAAGCAATTAAAACATATGCACACTTGGACTAGAAGACACATGAACTTCTGTAAAGAAAAAAAGAGTTTTGTACTGCAAGTGTGTTATTAATGGGGAAGTGGGAATGGGAATAGAATTATGTTAACAAAAACACAAAAAGATCATTTAACTAAAGAGGGTACACATGGAAAAGATGGCAGATAGCTGGGGGAATGATTAACTAATGGGTTTTATTCTTAAATAAGGTGCAGAGTTAGGTATTTCTTTTCTGTGCTTTTTGAAAACAGATGGCAATGTGCATCAGGGTGTGTAAGTGAAGTGAAGTTTTAGTGAAACAGACCAGGGTGCCAAAGCCTTGGCTATAGCTCAGCAGACCTTGAATCGATTAGGGGCTTGGGAGACCGAAGGAGTGGCAGGGAGGTACCAGCAGGCCCATCCCTTGGAAGGGACTTTTCCATGGATATTCTCCTGTGATAGTTCCTGGCAAAGGCTAGGAATGTTATGATAGGGGTGTAGTGGTCCAAAGAGAAGAAATGGTGGTAGACATTGCTGAACTGCCAAAGAGGTGAGGCAGTACTCCACACTCCCCAGTATATGTCCAATCACCTATCAGATGCAACCACTAACTCCATGTGGGAAGAGGGGAGTAATATGGGTAAGCCATTAAAATAAAATAAAGAAAATACCCCCAAAGCTGATTAGAGATGGTTAGACCCCTATGACACCCTTAGGATCTGTGCCAGCCCTAGTTATATCACAGCAAGCTCAAATGGGGCAGGAATGCAAGCAGAAGTTGATAGACCTATTGACTGGAGCAGGGGACTCGATAGAATGCAGTAGGATGATGCAGAGGAGAAACAAAAGTGCTAAAAAATATGAAAAAGAAAAGAAACAGTCCAGGAATAAGATAATCGCTGATAAGGCTGACATTTCCAAATTTCCCCTGAAAATTTTATTACTTTCATGAGATACAAAATGGTAGCCTATGAAGCATGTCTGTAATGTGATATTTGAATCATGGCTAATGCAAAACACATGCAATAGCATGACCTGCTTTGCTGTGCAGGTGTCCAGCATGAGTTTGCTGATGTGGGATGACAGGGCCAAGCATAGACAGCAAACTGAACTTTAAGACACAGATATATGGCAGCGGAAATAAAGTCAATGATAGCTATTCATGTAATTTGACCTAGGTTAACTGTCTGCTGCACAACACGGTATAAAACTGCATGTTTTAGAAGCACACCTCCTGTGACGCCCATGCAGTGGCCCAGCAATCAAGAAGCCTCAATCCTCACCACTAACACCAGTGAGGGGTGTCCATATGGGGAAAGGATAATAAATACACACATAGTGAAGTGCAATTTCCCTTAAGAGCATGCAGAGATCACAGTCAGTCTGGGGCAGGTTTCTCCATTTCTCTCCTGGTCCCCTATAAGACTCCCCATTGGCACAGCTATAGGGTCCAGATCTCAGCCTAGTGGGCAAGCTAAAACATCCAGCACCATCTCTGTCCTACCAGTGCTTTGTGTCCATGCCCAAGTAGCTGACACATACACACACTTAGAGATAAGGGTTATATACAACCACACAGACACTCCTGGGGAAGGCTGGCACAGGTTCTCCAGCTGTGCCCCTCTTACCCCGACTATATGGCAGAAAACACTACCACCACCCACTAATATTTATCAGCTACTCAAAGGCCCTTAAAAGGGTGTCCAATTATAACTGTGCAATATTATTATCCAACTGGTAAGTGTGACCTAACAGTCAAGACTTATTTGAAGTGACTGGGTACAGCATCACTATACACATGCAATGTACTCTTAGAACTTAAATTATCTCTACAAAAAATATTTAATAATAAATAATAAAAATACAAGACAATAGGCCTTACTACACAGTGCTAGTCAAAAGTTCAGAGATCACAGAGAAATACTTAAAATAATACCGTAGAAAAGTTCTAACATCAACACAGAAAAACACCTAGTCTAATCGTCCTGATTCCTAGCTATTTCTAAGAGAAAACACAGTTCTAAATAACTTGCATATAGAAACAGGCAGTGCTGGTGAGTTGAATGTTCTCAAGACAAAATGCCCAGAGCTCTCTAATTCACTCTCTTTAAATTGATAACACAGAGCTGCTTCACATGACATCATTCTTCCCACTTCTCTGGTGTTCCCATGCTAACAGAAACTAGATTTACAGTCTTTATACCTGGTCAGAAACCAGAGTAATAAAGGACATTTATACATGGAAATTCTAGCCATTAACTCTGGCCTTAAAATAAAAGGCAGGATGCCTCCCTCTAGACATATCAGCTTCAGTTTTAACATCAAAGACAGTCATAAAATGCCTGACTTAGCTTTCTTACAGCAGAGTGCAGTGTTGTTACATTTTTGCAGTTCAATATCCAATGCAGTCTTTTCACATTTAAGAGAACAAGCCTGTGGCTTACATTAATATTTACAAATGACAGAATCATCTACAAAATTCTATCTGGCTAGGGTGGCAGCCTTTACCTATCTTCACACATCTCCCCCTCTGAAGAACTCAAGCTAGTTTTTCAAGTGACCCTTGAGAAATGCTGCTTGAGAGGGTTATGTCTATCTGAGTATACCTTACCCCATTCCCTGTTTTGAGAGTACATCTGCATTGGCATTGCTAATCCCACTACAGTGCTGCACTGACATATAATTTCCTTGAAACCCTAAGCTCCATCTTAGCAACTTAGCATTTTCCTGGCTGGCTCTGTTTAACCATGTTAGGGGGCTGTAATCTGTCAGTACTGTGAATTTTCTTCCACACAGATAAGACTGAAGTTTCTGCAGTGCCCAGACTATGGCTAGACATTACTTTTCTACAGCTGCATGGCATTTCTCCCTGGGTTGAAGCCTACGACTGAGATAAACCAATGAGTACTCTTCACCCTCTGAAGAAATCTGTCTAAGTACAGCCCCCACCCGATGATTCGAAGCATCCACCTGCACAGCAAATTCTTTGCTGTAATCTGGACTGGCTAACACAGGGGGTCCTCCCAAAGCTTCTTTAAGCTTCTGGAATGCCTGCTTACATGCTGTGGTCCACATTAACTTATCTGGCCTGTTCTTCCTTGTCAGGTCTGTGAGGGGAGCAGCTATGGTACTATAACTGGGGACAAACTTTCTGTAGTACCCTGCAGTACCCTGCTGTCTCCAAGAATTCTCTCACCTGCTTTTGTTAACATTTGCAGGCCTTGCCTGAATGGCTTCTACTTTAGCAGGTTCTGGCCTGATCCTACCACTCCCCACTCTATGTCCCAGGTAGGAGACCTCTGCCATACCCACCTGACATTTGCTCAGCTTAATGGTCAACCCTGCCCTCTGTAATCTGCCCAGCACTTCCCTGACATGTTGAAGGTGCTCTTGTCAGGAATGGCTGTAGATGGCAATATCATCTAGGTAAGCAAGGGCAAACCCTCCTGCTCCAGCTAGGATATGATCTACCAGCCTCTGGAAAGTTGCTGGGACATTTTTCATCCCAAAGAGCATCTTTGTAAACTCATACAAGCCAAAAGGAGTCACAAAGGCTGACCTCTTCCTAGTACTGGGAGTCAAGGGCACCTGTCAGTAACTTTTGGAAAGATCAATGGTTGTAAGATACTTAGCCCCACCCAGCTGCTCTAGGGCCTCATTTGCCCTAGGCATGGGGTAACCATCTGACTCTGTGTGACTATTTAATTTCCTGTAGTCCACATAGAACCTGGTGCTGCCATCCTTCTTTGGCACCAGCACCAGTGGGGAGGCCCAGTGACTTTTGGACGCTTGAATTACCCCTAGTTGAAACATTTTCTGTATCTTCTCCCTCAGAGTTTATTTGACTCTCTCAGGCACCCTATAAGGGGCCTGCCTAATAGACCTTTGGGGTTCTGCATCCACCTGGTCCTAAACATGTCTCCAAACTCCTGTAACACTGCTCGGATTTCTCAAACCTAGGTAGGTGATAGCTGCTGGGACATTGCTACCACTTCCACTGAGGTGTCAGTCCAAGCCTCACTGAAGAGATCAGTTACCAGATCTCCCTCAGACTCCTCCTGCAAGCCACTGCAAATTCTCTGCACAAGGGCATCCATATCATGGTAAAGTTTCATCATGTTAACATGATACAATTTGTGCCCCTGCCTCCTGCCTAGCAGTTCCACCATGTAGTTAACATCACTTACCGTTCTTACCAGCTTGTAGGGTCCCTCCCAAGCTGGTTGCAGCTTGTTGTGTCTGACAGTAATGAGAACCATTACCTGCTGCCCCACAGCATAGCTCTCTCTAGCGCGGGTATTCCTGTCATACCACACCTTTTTCTGTTGTTGGGCTTCTGCCAGGTTCTCCTAGGCCACGCCAATGAGTTCTCTGAGCCTTGTCCTGAGGTTTAGGACATAAGCCACAACAGACTCCTTGTGAGGTTCACACTCACCTTCCCACTCATCATGAATTAAATCTAGAGGTCCCCTCACCCTATGCTCATACAACTCAAAGGGTGAAAACCCTGTGGATTCCTGGGGAACCTCTCTGTAAGCAAACAACAGATGGGGCAGATATTTCTCTCACTCCCTCTTAAACTGTTCTGTAAATGCCTGTAACATTTACTTGACTATAGTGTTTAACCTCTCGACCAGACCATTAGTCTGGGGATGGTAGGGGTGGTCTTCATGTGCTTCACCCCACAGTACTTCCACAGACAAGCCAGCAGGTCTGGCATGAAATTGGCACCTCTGTCAGTCAGTATTTCCTTTGGGAAACCTACCCTGCTGAAAATCTCTAACAAAGCATTTGCCACCGTTTCTGCCTCAATGGGGGACAGAGCCACTGCCTCAGGGTATTGTGTAGTATAATCCACTACCACTAGGATATTCTTTTTCCCTGTGGAACTTGGGGTACTCAGAGGTCCCATAATATCCATAGCTACCCTCTGAAATGGCTTCTCAATCACAGGCAAAGGCATCAAATGAGCTCTCACCTTATCTCCTGCCTTGTCTACCTTTTGGCACTGCTCACAGGTCCAGCAGTACCCTGTTACATATCTGGAAATTCCAGGCCAATAGAAGTTCTGCATAATGCATCTCTTTGTACGTTTTATGCCCATATGACCTGCAAAGGGAATCTCATGGGCTATGGTTAGAAGTGCCAGATGGTAGGCTCTAGGCACTACCAACTGCTGTACCCTCTAACATTCTAGCCCTCCCTCAGGGGTCCACTCTCTATACAGTAATCCTTTGTCCCAGTATACAGATTCCCCCTTCCATTGAGACTCAGGTGCCTCCCTAGCTACCTACCTCAGGCCTTGCAGTGTAGGATCTGAGAGCTGAGCCTGTCTCAACTGTCTCTTTGTAACCCTTCCCAGATCCCCCTTTACAGGAAGTCTGGCATCCTCTGACAGTGGTGCCTCACTGTCAGCCTGGGTACCACTACTCACCTCTACCTTTGCGGTCACTCTGTCCAAAGGAAAATCAGTACCCACAAGCAGCTGTGGGTCACATTCAGTCTCACTGCTACAGAGTAGGTTCCTCCCTGAAGTAACCACCTCACCAGTCCTGGCTGCAAGTATGCAGTCTGTCTGGGTCTTACCCAGGCTACCAGACCCACATGCTTGTCTCCTAGCCTGACTGCATGTAACTGCATAAGCACATGGTACTGCCTCATCCAAATCCTTCCCTATTAGGACATATGCAGGGATAGCCTCAAACACACCTACTTGCCAGTTTCCTTTTCCACCCTCCCAGTCAAGGTATACCCTAGCCAAAGGTATTTGGAATGGGGTCCCTCTTAAAGCTCTGAATGGAGTAGACTGCCCAGGCAAGTAGTTCTCCTCTGTAACCATTGCAAGCTTTACAATAGTTATGTCAGAGGCTGTGACACTTTTAGCAATGGCCTCTTTGCCATTCACTACAATAGAATATAACATCTTGTGGTAGTTTGGTACACTTGTTGTCCCAAGACAACCTACTATTGGCATTTTGTCTTTCACACTTACTGGCTCTCTCACCTTTTGTTCCCCACCTTGCTTCCTTGGACATCTGTATGCCACATGGCCCCACTGGTTGCATTCAAAACATTTAACTCTAGGTCCTGGATGTGCACCTGGACTAGTGGCTTCCACAGCTACTGGCAGATTCTGTTGGGGCAGTCTGTGCTACCCATCATGGGTTCCTTTAGACCCATGAGCAGTAGTGGAGGTCCCTTTCCTGTGCAGGGATGCCCTGCTTGCTAATTATAAGTCTCCCTTCTTCCCCAACTCATCTGAAGTAGCACTTTGTCTATCTGCTAACCAGATCCTCATGGCCTCAGGCAAATTGCTAAGGGCTTGTTCCCTCACCAAAAGGTCTGTCAACCCTTCAAAAGTGGTGACCAGACATCCACTCACCCACCTTATGAAAATAACTGCTCAGTTCAGCAACATATTCACACACACTTTTATCTGCCTTGCATCTAGGATCACAAAATTTTTTCCTATAAATTTCAGGTGTTAGCTTAAAACATTCTAACAAGTGATTTTTAACGGCAGTATAGTCAAAATATTCACAATCAGCAAGTTTAGACAGCACAGTTACAGCTTTACCATGGAGTAAGGGGGTCAGGAACCTTACCAAGAGCCTTTGGTCAACATCATACTGTTTTCATGCCCTCTCAAACATATGAATGAAACTATCAAAATTACCCCCTCTTTAAACTGCAGAAGAAATTTACTGACCTTTTGTGCTTCTGGGGTCCAGTTACTCCCTTCCCCATTACCTCCATGACTCTGGCGAAGAGTCAGCATCTCCCTCTCATGCTGCCTCTGCCTCTCCTTTTCCTCAGCTTCCAGGTGTAGCATTTTCACATTCTCCTCAGCCTGCAGACATCTCAGTCTCTCAGCTGCTTCTATTTCCAAATGCCTGGCCTCCAACTCAAGTCTCTTTAGCTCCAGATAGATTTTTAAGTCTTTTGCAGAAAGGTTCAGCTGTCCATTCTCTAAGGGTGCTACATCACCACTGCCAGTCTGATCGTCCTCCTGGTTGCTGTTTCCTGATGTAGCTGTGACCAAAGCTGCAATCATGTCTGCCTTAGTTAGGTTTCCATGCATCAGTCTCCTATCCTGGCACATCTTAGCCAGCTGGCTCCTTGTCAACTTTCCGTACTCCTCTTGTGACATGCTGCCTGCTCTCCCTGACTAACTAAGCTAACAAAAGATATAAAACAGTTGTGATCTGAACGCTGAGCATTCGCTGTGTGGCTGATTTAGAGTATAAAACATCTTCAGTGATCACTGTACACAAGCTACAGGAATTCACACTACCCACACTACTGCAAGCCAATTAGTATTTGCCAACCAATTAATATGTGGTATGGAAATCCCACCACTGCCAAACAATTAATATGTGACACCTGTGCATTAGCCCAGCAATCAAGGAGCCTCAGTCCTCACCACTAACACCATTGAGGGGCATCCATATGGGGAAAGGATAATAAATACAAACATAGTGAAGTACAATTTCCCTTAAGAGCACACAGAGATCACAGTCAGTTTGGGGCTGGTTTCTCCCTTTCTCCCCAGGTCCCCAATAAGACTCCCCACTGGCACACCTATAGGGTCCATATCTCAGCCTAATGGGCAAGCTAAAACCTCCAGCACCCTCTCTGTCCAACCAGTGCTTGTGTCCCTGCCCAAGTACCTGACACACACACACACACACACACACACACACACACACACACACACACACACACTTTGAAGCTATGCCCCCTTTTCCCTGACTATATGTTAGGAAACACTGCCACCACCCACTAATATTTATCAGCTACTCAAAGGCCCTTAAAAGGGTTTCCAATTATTACTGTGCAATATAATTATCCAACTGGTAAGTGTGACCTAACAGTCAAGACTTATTTGGAGTGACTTGGTACAGCATCACTATATGCATACAATGTACTCTTAGAACTTAAATTATCTCTACACAAAGCAGCCACAGTTGAAAGTTTTAAAAATATTTAATAATAAATAATAAAAACAAAAGACAATACTTCTTACTACACAGTGCTAGTCAAGAGTTCAGAGATCATAGAGAAATACTTAAAATAATACTGTAGAAAAGTTCTAACATCAACACAGAAAATTACTTAGTCTAATCTTCCTAATTCCTAGCTATTTCTAAGAGAAAACACAGTTCTAAATAACTTGCATATAGAAAAAGGCAGTACCGGTGAGTTAAATGTTCTCAAGACAAAATGCCCAGAGCTCTCTAATTCTCTCTCTTTAAACTGATAACACAGAGCTGCTTCACATGACATCATTCTTCACACTACTCTGGTGTTCCCAGGCTAACAGAAACTAGATTTACATTATTTATACCTGGTCAGAAACCAGAGCAATAAAGGACATTTATACATGCCAATTCTAGCCATTAACTCTGGCCTTAAAACTATAGGCAGGATACCTCCCTCTAGACATATAGGCTCCGAATTTTAACATCAAAGACAGTCATGAAATACCTGACTTAGCTTTCTTACAGCAAAGTGCACTGTTGTTACATTTTTGCAATTCAATATCCAGTGTAGTCTTTTCACATTTAAGAGAACAAGCCTGTGGCTTACATTAATATTTACAAATGACAGAATTATCTACAAAATTATATCTTGCTAGGCTGGCAGCCTTTACCTATTCTCACACCTCCATTTAGTAAGTTAAGTCATACAGAGTCAGCAAGTGATACTGGATATCTGGACGGTATCATTAAGATGCAGAGCAATAATCCTTTAGGCCTACAGGCAGCTAAGAGGAGGTATTTGGTATTCTAAAACTGTGTTGGAAGTTATTGTTGACTTTCCTCATAAGTACCTGCTCCTTCCACTGGGATTCATATTAGAAAAAGGATAACAATATGAAGTGTGCCTCATGTGTTTCCTGTTTGTAGACTGTACTGACAAAAGGATATCTCACAATACCTGTCCCCCTATATTCCTGTTATAAGTATGCTGAAAATATAGCCTGTTTAATCTGTCTGGGGGCCTGTGTTGGTGCATACAACAGTCCTAGGATTACATGTAGCTAACCCCTTGGGTAGGACTACATTAATGACATTTCTCAAGATGTCCCTTATGCTGGCAGATGAGATGACTGCCATAATGTCTACACTGTTGGTCCTAATGAATTGAATGTCTCTGTACTGAGTGCATATGTATGAATGTGTGGCATGTACACCTGTTCTATGCATTTCCTATATCTGTCACTCTCCCCACATATATCATATGGCACATATCCATAGGTGTCATATTGATAGCATGGTACAGTATAACTAGATCATGCCTTTTTCTGTAGGTGACATCGTAGCTATTCTGTCAATAGACAGCCTGTGTCTCTGCATCATTTATTCATTAGGAATCTGTATTCCAGCAGATGCTGGATGATTTCGGCCCATCAGAAAATAATGTCCTGCTACAGGCATCTGGCAGAGAAAATAGAGATGCTGACTAGCAATTATTTATTTTTATTTTATTTATTTATTTTACATTTGTTAACCGGGTATATGTCCATCTTCAGCGGAAGCCTGGGGAGCAAAGCTCCAAGGTATAAAAAATCAATTGCATGTCAAAAATCTAATTACATGTCTCATGTTACAGATTGCAAAAAATCAAACTTAACAGACATTAGAGGCAGACAATACACATTACATATAATATATTTACATAGACTCGATGGACAAAGATAATAATAGTTCCTCAGGTACATTTTTTTCAATATGTGAGCGTGAAAGTTGCAGTATATGAAAAGCTGCATTCGTCAGTGCACTTTCCAGAGAAATATTTAACCCGGCTTAATACAGTAGCATGACCAGTTTGATCCCAGGTAGTGTTTGAGCCTAGTTTTAAATTGACCTAGTAAAGAGAGTAAGGTGATATCAGGTGGAATAGCGTTCCATGATCTACCTACAGAGTGTGTGAAGAGATTATCAGATCAGGTATGACAGTGATGCATGACACAAATACCACAGAGTTCCACAATCTCAAACTACAACAGTGTCATGAGGTTTACTATCAAAATGTTGAAAATGAAAACAGTTTTCAATAAAATTACTGACTTGTTTAACTGACTTAGGTAATACCGAATTACCAAAAATGTCAGAAAAGGTAATCATGGCAATCGACATTTGAACACCGGAAGTTCCAATGTCAAAAGTTCAAGTTACTGTTAATGTTTTTGCAGGGGGGAAAGCCCCCCCCCTGAAGCCCCCATACCCCCTGCATATTATATATATATATATATATATATATATATATATATATATATATATATATATATATCAACTCCAAGATCACACTTCAGTGAGGAAAAGGGAACATTTCCCGATCTGCACTGTACCACCATCTCAGTTCAAAACATCTGAGGTGGCAAAATACACTTCCATCACCACTTCCATGTAGAGAATTTCCAGTGCCATCAAAACTGGCCAAATTGACAGTAGTACCTGAGAAAAAGTACATACCAGGGTTGGTTATGTAGAGGGGTTTTCACTCGGTACAAAGTAATCACCTGCATCCAGATGTGTGCAATGCTTTGACATACCTCATCATGGGAGGGCAACACAATGCTAGCAGCAGCAGGACACCTCACGAGCAGACTTCATTCACATTGCTACATGCCATTCCTGCTGAGGGGACCCTATCCTAAAGCAGCAAGCCAGCATTGTTGCCACAGGTGACTGCTGATCATGATGCAGCACGTCCATCACAAGAGGATATTGTCTGTGGTGCTGAATACTGATCACAGCAACACACTCATCCCTGATTCCAGCTGCAGGTGTACAGTGGCATCACTGCCTCATGAAAGGAAAAAATTGTTTATGACACTGAGTAACTAACACCTTCAAACCCCATTCCACCTCTTGTAATTATGCCCAACATCCAACATTTGTAGACAGTTATGTATGGACAGACACGTCATTGTGTCCCTAGCCACTGTATACAAAACAAGAATTGTGACCCACTCCTCCCTCTCTGCTGTGAGATAAATTTGGAATGTATGAGAAACTGTGTGGTTTGGCCATCCACTGACTGGCATAGCATGATATTAAACTGAATGCATTATGCCTGTTCTGTTTGACAACAAACTATCACTGCACCTTCATCAGGGTACATAAGTCTGTGCTGTCTGGGAAGAGCGGCTGTGTGACTGAGACTTGCAGCTGCTCCATCGTACTCTTATTGGACAATGAAAGCATGTTGGAACAGGGTGTGATGGTGTAGCATATTCTCATTGGACAATGACAGTGTGAAGGAACAAGCGTGATGGTGCAACATGCTCTCATTGGACAATGACAGCATGATGGAGTAACATGATTAGAATGCAGAACGATATTGATACATCTTCTCTGCTACCAATGTGCATTTCCGGTTATATTGAACTAGTATCCTGAGACTGCATAGTCTATCTCCTCACCAGCATATTATGGAGCTTAAATGATGCTAAGAACATCATGTAGGCTGTGATGTGGCAATGCAGAAATGCTTCAACAGACATGTCAGTACAGGGTGAGCGGGCACGGAAGATTATCAATAGCAGGCTACAATATGGTTAATCATGTTTAGAGTGATTTGGACCTCAGTAACATCTGTGTGATGGTCAAAGGTAATCTGTCTGGAGATAACAGAGTCTTTTACTGTAGGCCCCAAAGCTAGCAGTGGGGATGAAAGTGCAAACTTTGGTACAGAGGAAGTGCTATCTTTGCAATGAATTGTGATACTACGAAAATATAGATGAGTTCAAGTCGTCTTAACAACTGAGTACAGATACTTTGAATTTTAAAATGTATACTGATACTAACTTCCTGTTTAATTCTGTTAGCAACAGAATAATGCAATTATTTGCTTACATGCATGTCTGTGTTTACTGCACATGTAGAATACAGACTGCAAAATGAGTCGTACCTTTATTTATTTAATATGCAAAATACACCACTTTAAGTTAAACATTATACAATCAGTGACACTTTGTCAGTATTTGTTGTTTTGTGCTGTCTATTCAGAAAATCCAATTTATGCCAGTATATTATTTCTTAACAGGAAATAATAAAATCAGAATATTTTTGTTATAACAACATCATATCAAAATGGATGTTGAAAACATTACTGGGGGCTAAGATATGATCTAGAGAAGAGTTGGGGCAATGTTAAAGAGCAAAACTGCCATCAATTTGCTCGCTACCAAGCTGCATCATGCTTTGTATATACACATTCTGTCTCTACACTGTTATTACTGCAGTCTATTTGACCTAGGTAGCAGGGCTTTCTTCTGCAGCAATTTAATGCTCAAGGAGCTTCCTGGAATGGCATGGCTTATCACAACTTGTCAGGTTCCAGCTTTCCTTACATTCCTCAGTAAATAGGTGAAGATAGATACAGGTTAGCCCGTTGGAATGCACTGACCCATAAGCATATGCTGAAGCCAGATAAACAGCTCTCTACAGTTATCTAACAGTGCTCTCTGAAGCAATAGGCAGAAGTACATGACATTTTGACAGTGCACATTTACTGTGAATGAAAATTGCCTGCATCATTGAAACAAATCCTTTGCTCTATCTCTAAAATTATTCCTCACAAGTCTAATACTTCTCACCTTGGCCTGTTAAGAGTTTTGCACAATGCTTAACTTCCTAGGGTCTCCCTTATACCATAACCACAGTACACTACCACTACATGCATGAATTCATAATAATAATAATAATAATGTGGTGATAAGAATACCACCTTGGTGCATCACATTCATCACTTTTGCTTTACTGAATGCTAGAAAACAGAAGCAGAACCTTAACAAACAATTCCCGCCCTTAATTGAAAGACTGTAGATAAGGTACAAACATTTTTTTTCTCAGTTATAATCTCAGTAGATAACAATGCCAAACATTTTGTATTCATCAATGACAAATATATCCAGGGAAGTAATTCTTAACATATATGTATATCTTGTATAAAAACATAGTAAACAAAACTAATTAAGTCTTTTTTATTTGACATGGTTTTAATTAATGATGATGTGTTTTATGGCAGGTGTATTAAGGATATTTTTATTCCACCTGTCTCATCTGTTATGAGGCAGAATCATCTGTCTAACCGTATCACCATTTTTCAGTTTTATGGCAATATTACACAGCTGTCTGCCTTATTTAGTGCTGACAATGTAAATGCAGCAAGCAACAAATTGCAAATTTTAGGCATGACAACAGAGATTACGTATAGAAACTATAACGAAGAAAGCTGGTCAACAATACCATTTTTCACAAAAAACTACACAATGTATTTACTCTATAAATGGAAAGGAAATAATTACTGCTAAAGTTTAAATGAGACAGAAGTTACCAGCAATCCACTGGATTTAAAAGATAAGGTGAAAACTAAGTCGATGTCTAATGCTGCATGCTATCTATCATTCACATAAATTAACACGTTTCACAAATTAAGCAACAGAGAAAACTATAGAGCAATTTTGCAAAGCCAATGCAGGGCTTTTTTTCTTGTTTTGTTTCATTATAGTTTTTGAGAATCAAAGCTACATAACCAGGTTCTGCACCTAAACATAGTACATCAGTCACAACTGTGACTGCTTTCATTCTCTTTTACAACTAATGGCAAGTATTTACTGTTTGATCTAAAGAAACCAAACCGAAACAGAAGACAAACTGATAAAAAAAACACACGCAAGGCCACAGAGATTCCGACAAATCCAGCCCAACAACGTAAAATGTAATATTAGTGCTTTTGTTTTATTTTATAACAACATTTCTTCAGATGGCGTGATCTAAGAAGTTTTGCTATAAAATAAAATGTAAGTGCTAATATTACATTTTACGTTGTAGAGCTGGATTTGTCGGAATCTCTGTGGCCTTGCGTATGATCTAAAGTAAGCCAGCCAAATAAGCATGCGTTCATATTCCAGGATAAATAATCCAGTTTGTTAAATGTGCGGTGCACATCACCAAATTTGTGTTTCCCAAAAGTCTTTATTTAAATTTATAATAAACATAACCAAGAAAATGATCATTAGACATCCTCTGCATGTATTCCATTATGATTATCTCACAGCGTTAAATATCACAGCAACAATATAATAACGAGTATGCCTGCATTCTCAGCAGGTATTCCATTATTAACAGTGATCAGGCACACGATTGCTGCAAAGGATGTAAGCATATGCATCCATACTTTAACATAAATAAAACAAGCAGATATACCCAATATCCCCCCAAAGCCCCGTGACTACTTGAAATTAGTACAAGTTCAACAACTGCCTCAACGTCTTACCGATTTAGCTGAGTCAACCTTGCTTACGTTTTTTTATATTCTCCTTTTTGAGAACAAGAAAAAACAAACATCTTCATGTACTTAAAAAAGGTTTTTACCTTAAACACGACCCACGCACAATTCAGATACTTGAAATTTTACAGCACATTACTTTTTTCTGAATATGCATATCATTCAAAATCATATTATATTTCAACATTTTCCAGTAATATGAACATTATCAGAAATGCAAATCAGTACGAAAAAAAAAAGCTTTTGTCAGCTGCAGGTTATAAGGAACTTCTAAATCACTGCCAGCTTCAGTTACAAGCTGATGAAATTAAACCCACCAAGGACCAGAATCCCATAAGTACATTCACTGAAAACATATTTCTGAAAAAATACTTTCTAAAGTGTTTTTGGAGGGAGGCAAGCCCCCTATATCCCCATAACTTATATATACAAAATCTAAGGTTACACTTAGTTGAAGAAGGAGGAGATTTCCACAGAAAGGGAATTCTGTGTTACACAATTCCACGATTGTGATTGCCTATGGAGGAAGTCCAGTTGTCAGTGAGTTAAAGCTTAGCAGTCCAAGCCTGGGAGATAAAGCTTCATCCACCAGTAGGATAACGAGGGATTCCACAGTCCTAAGTTTTTAGTAGAAATATATACCTGTGCCTTGACTTAAACCTCATTGGTGCTTATATTACAAAGATGTGGACAGAAACCTTGTATAAGAAGCTGCTGTTCCAGATGGCATAGGTTATATACAGGCACACTGGCAGCGCCACACATTAGTAGCAAATATACATTACAGTTTGTATATCCCCCTGCATGGAGCTCACTGACTTCAAAACTGACAGTGTCTTAAACCTGAGTAGTTGAGACACACCAAAATCAAAGTAATTTCAATAACTGATACAAGTGCACTTATAAACCAGATTAACATCCACACACAGCATATACATAGGGCTTCTTTTGTATGTCTCTAAATTTTAGGGTGTCTGCTTAAGATGATTTTCTCTGTGAGAAGCTATTCTAGCAGCTATATGCCGTAACATTTCTCTAGGGAAGGCACCATTCTTCAATCAGTATTGTCTCAGTGACTACCAGATACCCACATGCATGAAACTTCGTGGATCCTACCATGACCTCCCCTTGTAGATGGGTGCCATCATTATCAGCATACATTTCACTGAAACCTCCTTCTCATAGATACCAGCATAATAGGCTGCATAGCTTTTTGGTTCTCACACAACTGTCCTTTCTTTTTCATACCTAAAGGGGTAGCCCATTGGACTCCCCTGCTTTGCCCCCCTTAGCTCTCACAGCTATAATATTTCCTGCTTCCATGCAATCACCCCCATCAGGGTATGCCTCCACCTACTTCCCATTCCTCTATTTCTTGCTGGCATCCTCACCTCACATTCTTTTTTATGAAGACTAGGAAGAATTAATCAGTGAATGATTTGATATTTTCGTTTTCTCCTTTTAAAAGATTTCAGGGGTGGCTACAGCATCCCCAAAAGAAAACAATGATTTTATTTATTTTTTTATTGTGGAGAAATGGTGTAAGCTTAATTAATTTTTCTACTGTTACTGTGCAAGTGCAGATTTTTTGAGCTCTGAAGTGCATTAAAGAAAAAAGAAAAAACATCATCTAACTCCAGTCAGCAGGCTATTTTCAAAATAGCACGGCACTGTGCTTATTTGAAATGAAGACTAAGGCAACTTAGTGTGTGTGTGTGTGTGTGTGTGTGTGTGTGTGTGTGTGTGTGTGTGTATGTGTGTGCGTGTGTGTGTGTGTATGTGTATTATATAAATATATACAGATAGATAGATATAGATATTTAGAGCTGGGTCCGGTACTAGGTGAACTAGGCAGTTACCTAGGGCCCACTAGCTGGAAGGAAGCCCACACTGGCTGAGAAGGGGCGCACTGGCCAAGGGGCTGCTACATTTAGTTTTTCACACAGAAAAAAATAATTTAATTTTTTTCTTTAAAAGTGTTCATTCTTCTTTAAGAGAATGAACACCCTTTGACTTCTGCATGTGTTTTTGCACACATAATCGGCTGTTACTTTTTCTTCTTTTCTGCTTGTGTGTGCA
Organism: Protopterus annectens; assembly: GCF_019279795.1. NCBI lineage: Eukaryota > Metazoa > Chordata > Ceratodontiformes > Protopteridae > Protopterus > Protopterus annectens. The sequence goes on from NC_056728.1 coordinate 1,194,983,399, forward strand.
TGAAATTTAAACATAATGAATGACATTCATTCCTGCTACCACAGAACAACTGAATGAATATCTTACCACAACCTCCTCGGGATTAAGGTGTGTGAGTGAGTCTGCATAAAATGCCCTAGTTAGGGATGGCAGGTTAGTTCATTTTCTCAGGCTCAAACCTCTACCTTAGTTCCAAAAGATAAGAGCCTGAATCCTCTGCACCAGCTACCACAACACTCAAAGTGCATTTTTACCGAACTGTGAGCTTCAGTGTATGTTTACGGAATTGTGAACTTCTCTGTATTTTTAAAGAATTGTGAGTTTCAGTGAATTTTCAAGGAATTGTGAGTTTCAAGGGAACATACGTTTGTTGCTGCTTATTTTAAGTGCGTTTTCAAGTGCAACTGTTTTGTTCTGGAAATTTTCATCATTATTTGTACTAAAATTTTGAAAACAGTTTTAGTAGCACAACAGGTAGCATGCTTGCTTTTGATACAGAAGGCTGTTGGCTCTACTCCCACACCACATAGATGGATTGCTGATACTGTTTTACTTTTGGGGGGTGGTAGTGTTGCAGTCCTGCACGTGTGCTCCTCTGGATAAGATGTCAAGTAACTATAAACCTGTTGTCAGTTTGACATCCATTCCTTATTGCAATATTACCAGCTTACCATTTTTTATGTAACCTAGACAATTTGTTCTTCAAGGGCAGCAGGCACTGAATTTGTAGATGAAACACTGAAATATAAAGTTGTTTGCCATCAACAGCCTCTTCATTAGTTACAGAATCTCTTTAATGTGGAATTATTCAGATAACATTTACTTCTGCAAAGATTGTACATCTTGACTAATACTGAATAACCTTTTATGGTGGAAATGTTCTGAAATGGGCAGTTTTGTCATTACTGGTTCATGTGTTTTGTTTCACTGCTTATTGGAAAAATGTTCACAACTACAAATTTAACACACACTAACATGTGGTGTTGTATTATACAAGGAATATAATTTAATATAATCAGGAAGGTGAGTCACAGAATACATACATGTCTGCATGGTCCTAAAATATGTGCAAGGAGCTTATGATTTGAAACTAGCCCAAAGGGAACCTTTATCTGCCAGTGGCTAGATGCAGTTTCTTTGTGGGTTTCAATGCCGTTTCAATGACTGTGATTATCAAAGGCAGAGAAGTTTACTGTTAATTCTAAGTCTGTTTCATTGTCAAACTGTATTGTTTGGTTTAGAAAATGTCTATCAGTGTTTGTGGGATACAATTTGAAATAACATGCTTAAATTAAATACAAAAATCTGTAACCATTGTACAAGTAAAGAAGAAAATAGCATACACACTGACAGGCAGGTATTGAGTGATTGTGGTAACTGGAGAGAAATAGCCAAGTAATGGGACATTGTAATGGCTGCATGGGGGGGGCAAGCCATAACCCTGCCTACGTCCCCATTTAACCAAGATCCTGCTCTGTATACATATATGTATATATATATATATATATATATATATATATATATATATATACACACACACACACACACACACACACACACACACACACACACACACACACACTAATTTTATAGAATGCATTTGACTTTACCTCACATTTTGATATGTATATATATATATATATATATGCATGCATACACACACACACACACACACACACACACACACACACACACACACACACACTAATTTTATAGAATGCATTTGACTTTACCTCACATTTTGATATGTTCCTTGTAATGTTTTTCCTAGTAAAATAGTGCAGATTGCAGTTGGTGAATAATGGCAGACAACTGAGTTTTAGACTTGGGCATTCCTTGTGAAGCTTTTGGGGGGTGTGTTAATGAGGGCTGTAGTTAATGAATAACGGCAAACATGACTTAGTGGCATTGATAAAAAAGCACGTCAAATCAAAGCCTGTCATTTTAGCAACTATATAATATATATAAGGGTGCATTTATTCCTGATTGTGGTCCTTTGTACCCCATTATTTTTTTTTTCTTGATCCTAGAGCTCAGAGTGGTGGGGGATGCATATTGTATTTTGTCAGCAGTGGGCTCAGAAGACACATTTCTATATGTCAGCTATGTATTTGTTCATCTATTTGACCCAATTGTGCTGAGATGTACAGTCGTAGTTATATTCATTAGGCAGAATGTCTGTGATTTTGCATCATATTTTGGTCTGTACCTCATAATGTTTGTGTCTTTTCTGCCAATTCATTAAGAAGTGCAGTTACTGAATGATGAGTCTTAATAGCATTAAGAAAAGCATGATAATGAAGACTTGTTGTGGCAACATTTTAAGTATATAACAGCACACGTTCTAAGTACCTAAGGGAACAGACAAGACTGTACGCTCTCAACTCATTGCTGTCCCTGATTTTAGTCGACTGTATACTCTCAACTCATTGCTGTCCCTGATTTTAGTCGACTGTATACTCTCAACTCATTGCTGTCCCTGATTTTAGTCCTTTATCTCCCATTATTTTTTAGTTTTTCACATTATTCTTGAACTAAATGGTTGAGAGTTATGGGGTGTAATGCATTGCACACTGTAATCTGACAGCAACAAACAGAGAAGAATCATTCCTGTGTGGCAGTTATTTATATATGTTTTCATTAATTTCATCTGAAACAAAGATCTGAAATATATACTCAAAGTCATGCAAGAGGTTGTGATTAACAAGCGGAGGAGTTGTCTGTGATGAAAATGACTTTGTGTGCTGGGGAGAGATTGCAAACTATTTACAAGTACATACTGGATTTTTTTTCTTTGTACTTTTCATCAAAACCATCAGCATTCTACACTATAAGTGCAGGTTGAGTAGGATTATAGCTGATCACAGTGGCGTTGCAAGTACAGTTGTTGTCGCACACTGCTTGGTTGTCTGGTTGATTTTTTGGCTGTGATTGCTACTGTGTGCAGTCTGAACATGCTTCTGGCCTTTTCACCGCTTTTTGCCATGTGCTCTGAATTCCTCTTCAGATGCTCATCTGTATAATATATGTCTCTGAGCATTAATGCTGTTACTTTCCTTCCAATCCTAACTCGACAGTAGTTCCCAGAAGGTAACTTTTTTTTTTGAGGGATAAGGAGGTGCACACTATTTATAGGTAGGATTTATTGATCCTTGCAAGTATTTGTTGTCTCAGTTATTGGAACTACTGCGTTGTTATCTTCGAACATATAGTTTTATTTACAACATAGTTTACCTTAAAAGAAAGAAAAAAAAACTAAGATCAAATGTCCTTTCTTTTTTATGATTTTTATCCAGCCATCTTTGGATCGCAGGTTATAAAAAAAAAACAGCTTTGTGATTCACCTTAGAAGACTCTATGACTTTTGAAGAACTAGTGGCTCCCAGACCACTGGCTTTGTACAGTTACTTATTCCATATTTATTGCAGTGGAATCTTGGCCAGTTAAGATGATTTAAAAGGTTGGAGTAGAATGGTAAAAAGTAAGACTAAATGTGAAAAAAATAAGAAAGAAGTAATATAGCTCTAAGGTGTAGGAACAGGTTGGGAAAAATATGGGGAAGGGCACTAGGGAAGTGCAAGTAGGACTGCTGAGCAACCGATGAGGGGGTGGTGGGACATGGAGTCCCTTGCCTAGGACTCCATTTCAACTAAGATTGAACTTGGTTGCTTTCAGTCATCTGAGGTGAATATAGTCGATAAAGTGGCCAAAAATAGTGGGTACTAAGTCTGTGGATGAAAATGAATAAACCCATCTGTTTTTTTTTTTTTTATCCCAGGTAATGGTCATTCACCTGCTATAAGAGAGACCCACTACATTCCAGTGAGATTGATGTATTCAATTGCTTCCTGCAGCTACTAGCCACCACTGAAAGTTTCTTTTCATACCAGTCTGCATCTGATCTTTTTTAGTTCCCTTCCCATTCCTGAAATATCTTACGAGCTGTTCTGTTTCTGAAATTATCTTGACAAGTTTTATGCCTCTCTCTAACTATTTTTATTATTGTTGTCACTTCTTGCTAGCTCCCATGATTCAATTTATGGTTCTCAAGGTCTTTTGTATATCCTGCAGACTGTCGTCTTTTCTCTGACTCTTCCTTTTCTCAGTTTGACCGCTCTAGATTCTTTTTCTTTTTACCTTTCTCTTCCTTTATAGGCATTCCTCCAGATCCACTCCTCTGTTGATGATCCCTCAGTTCTCTCACCTGGCCAGTCCTCCTGCCTGTTTCAAGTTCACCATTCTTCTGGATTGCACTTTTCAAAATACCGCACTTCTGTAATTGCACTAAAGTCTCGCTGTCTCTTCGCCATCTCTTCTCCACATCTTCTACTACTTCTGTGTTTGCTCAGAGTCCAGTGGAGAGATCTCCCACCCTTACAGTGGGCTTGCTCTAGTGTTGTACTCATACCTCCAGCAATGCTTCCATTACATTTTACCTCTGTAATTGTGAGACTGATATTTTCCCACGCAAATGGTCTCGTGGCAGGTTTAAGTCTCCAAAAACGAAATCTTTCTATATTCCCCCTTTCCTTATTCCTCATCTTGAGCTATTGTTTTACTCTACCTGCTGATGTCTAGTGATCTTTATATTGCAGGCAGCTACCCAAAACCTTGTACAGTTTTAAATTAGAGCGCACTCAAAACATTCTCTCCAGCTCTTCTGTCCAATCCTTCATTTTCTCCATTCTTTCTCTCACATGTTAACATCACCATGGGCCCCTTCTTGCCCATCCTAATTTTTTCATTGCATTGCAGAATCTCCATAGTCCATACCTTCTGTCTTGAAGGTGGACACATATTTCAGACAGAGCAATATTTTAGCAAGATGGCAGTGGTATAAACAGTTGAGATGCCAGGCTTCTCCACTTACCACAATTTAGCATCTGGCTCTTGTGTAATTTTGAAATAAAAAACTTGGTAATTTACTTTATATGTTTCATATGACTTTATTCAGGTACCTTTTGGACATTTTAGGAGGATTATGGCCTCATTTTAATTTAGAAAAAAAAAGCTTTATGGTGTAAGGCAGCTACTAATAGTTATAGAGGAAGTGAGTCAACATTTTCTACAGGCAGCAAGAAGTTATTTAGGCTGCCTGCACTAAAAGTTGCACTGCTGTTGAAGTAAAAGAGATACACAGCTGAAATAAATTCCTTGCCTACTTAGACTTCTAGCATGTTTACCTTCTGAAATATGGTGAAAAACAAGACAGCTACATCAGTCACTGAATGGTACAAAAGAAAGCAGTTTGAATTCCTGAGATCTCCATTGTTTTTATCATGTGAGAAAAATCAACACAAATGTTGTGTTTGTGGCTTTATATCAGAAATTATCAACCAAGTGCATGTAGTGGGTAAGCATTTGGCATACATTTCTGAGAAATTTTCAAGAAAATTTCAAATCCCTTTATATTTCTAGAAAGCTCAAAAGGCTTCCTTGGCCTTTAGAATGGCTTGTTTTTTTTTTTTTTATTTGCTTCACAACTATATAATTTTAACTGTTTTTATAGTGATAAACTCTGTATACATGCATATCCTGTTTTAACCACCTATTGTTTGTAACCTGTTTTCTGTTTTACTTGTGCCCCCCCCCCCCCCCCCCAGGTCTATATGGGAAGGGATAATTTTGCATCAGTCAGACTTTCCCAGTTTCACCTGCGCCTTAAGTCTGTGTTTATTTGCTAACATACTCACAAAAGGGTATACAGATTTGTTCAACTGTACTGGAAAAAAGTCCCTTGCATAATCAATTCAATCTTTAAGTCAGTTATGTTGTTTCTGATTGGTTGTTGTTCAGATTCTTGTGATTACTACATATTGATTATTTCTTATAAGCTTGATGGTACTATTATATTCCTGTTATTGGCACTAATTCTGCCACATACGTTGGAACTTCATAGAACAGATGATGCACACTGTCTGTCATATCTTTGACAGGTTTCTTACAGTTTATCAGTATGAAAGCATAATATATATCAAAACAATTATCCTTATAAAAGTTTAGAATGCTTAATGTTGTCAGAGTTCATTTTTACTTGAAATATATGAAGAATTGTGATCATAAATGGCTTATTACATGTTTGAGAAAAGGAAACCAAGAAATTCACTTTGACAGTGAAGCTCAAGGTGAATCTTGCTGAGAATATATAATAACACGTTATGATCAGAGACACAATCATCATTTTTGTACTGCATGGAGTTTTATTTGTTCCATCTGCTACTAGTTGGAAAAACAATAAAACAGAAAGTAAAGGGTTATGAAGTGTTTTGCTGTCTTTAAAAACCAGTAAACCACTTAGCACTGTCAACCACACAGCACTACAGCTCCTAGCTTCTTTGCTTAAGAATTCTGGACAAACTTAAAAATAATGGGGAGCGAGGGTCAAAATCGGGGAGTATTTTTAAATATTCACTTACTAAATCAATAGCGCAATTATGTTTTGTCTCAATATGCATTTTCTGAACAAAAAGTAGCATGGAATTCTAGCGTCTGACATTACTATGGTTTTCCAGATGCAGAGCAAAAATATGACACAACCTCAGGAAAAGTTGAAAAAGGGGACATCAGTCAGGAACTAGGCTGTTTTATTTCCTGACACAGTTCTTTGCTGGTCAGCACTGCCCACTGTTAGTTCTTATATTGACAACAAAATGGGTAGTACGCAAGGAAAGCTACTGGCAAGTTTATTGTGTTCCTGTTATTTGAGCATAAATTCAGAACTCCATGCACTTGTATAGTGTTATGAAACTAGTCTATGACATAGATATAATGCCATAGCAGCTACATGGGTTAAAATGTCTGTTTTTAATGCATTAAGAATATTACTTAGGATCTTAATAATCTCTAAGTTTTTACTGCTGTTAATAAAATCTATGAAGCCATAAGCAGCAGGAATAATGTTCTTTACAGGCATAAAGTGAAATGAGTGATTTGAAAAGGTCTGTTGATTGTTTGCAAATAAGGGAAAAGGAATGTGACATGGAAGTTGCTGAATGAAAATAAATTTAAATGGCAAATAGTTTTAAATTGCAGAACAGCTTCAGCGTTAAATAAGCATATGAAGAACTGATGTTTGAAGCACACTTATCTGTATGGTCTTGTGTTCTCAATGGAGTGCTACATTTGTTTTCTGAAGTTAACATGTTGCCTGAATGCCTGTTTTGGTCACATTATGCTAGGTGTACTGTTTAGTGATATGAAGTTAATATGATGAAACCACTTACCTCATATTCTGCCATACTGAATTCATTTTAGTATATTACCCTATAGGTTTACAAAAGAGGTTTGGGAACAAACCACTTTGTCTAGGGACACCTTCAGTGTTTAAAGGTTAGGCAGAGAAATTGGGGTGGGGGGTAGGTTTGATTTGGGGGTTAGGCAAGGATGTTAATGATAGTAGGAAATGGAAGGTTTAGTTAAGGTTGGGACACATGAATGCTTAATTCATTAAAGAAAGTTATGTAGGAAATCAGGTAGACATAGGGTGGGGCTTAGAGGGGCTTTATTTCTGGGTAGTTGAGATAGGGATCACATTTACCAGTGATCATGCTAGAGCTGGATTATGTTGAAGATAACCTGTAGGTACTCCAGTGGTCAGGTAGTCCTTGGGTATTTTTGTGTTTCTGGAAAGGTAGCGTGGTGGAGGTGGGTATGGCTTCAGTTGTTGTATGGGGGTGGGATTCTTACTTTAAGTTTTTTTTTTTTTCTGTGTCTCCTTGCTCGCTCTCACTTGCCTGGCTGGTTTGTTGGGCTTTGTTCTGTTGGGTTAACTATCGTTCTCCTTGGCTGCAAGGGGTCCTATGAGGTTGCTGTTGTCGGGTTGTTACCAGTTATAGATTTAGTTTGAGCTAATTTAGTTTTTCCATAAAGTTTGTTGCCTTTCTACCATTGCAGACTTGGGTAGGAGATTACTGGCATTGTTACATGGTATATGTAGGAATCGGTGGGGTTGCCAGTGCAGGTTTGCAAGCCAACAGTTGCCAGTCATTGGTGCCAGATTTATCTGAGGCATGCCTTACAAATTCATATTTTTGAGTGTGGCATAATGGTTAAGGTGCTTACCTCATAGATACAAGGTACAGGTTTTGAGTCTCACTTAAAATCGTCTGCAAGGAAAGCTAGCTTAGTTTTCCAATTATTTAATTTTGGTTTTAAGGTGTTTGGGGATAGCAGACAGTGAAAGTGATAACAGAAGCTGTGGAGACAGCAGTCATTGGTGTTGGTGTTTGTTGATGCAGCACTGAGGTTCATGTTGTTGTTTCATAGGTAGGAGAGAGTTTTGGTTAACTGCCACTTGTAGCATATGTGCAGTGAGGTGCTAACCATCAGGGACTGTGGCTGTGAGCATACCTCACAACTAAACAGAGTTTTGGAGGGTTATATGGGACTGTGCAGAATGTGTGGATATATACATATATATATATATATATATATATATATATATATATATATATATACATACATACATGTTCCTATTTGCCCCCCTTTTGCTTCCACATTTGCTTAGCCTTGTCTGGATTTCTTGCATTAAGAGGATGATAGGTAAGGCCAATCCTCTTAACAGAATATATTTATCCACTTATCTAGTCTGTTCCTCATAATATTTGTACAGCTGAGGGATCCGTTAAGACTTGAGGTTAATTCAAGCAACTGGCTCAGAGTAAGAGCAGGCTGTATTCTTCAGTCCCTGCCTTCAACAAAAATAAATAAATATAAGGAAAGACAAAGAATTGTCTGAGTAATTTTTGCTAAGTGGCTTGGGTAGGAGTGTTGGTGGGAATGACTGACCTTTGGTTGTGCATATGAGTACCGTGGCCAGTGACAGGGGGCACAGCTCTCACTGCTGCGAATTTTTGCAGACTGTTCAGAATGTGTTTTTTTTTTTTTGTTTGCTTTAGCAGATAGTTGACAAAGGTTATTTTGTTGTTTTGTTTTATGTTAATAGGTGGAGTTATTGGCTGAGATGATTTGTACATGCTTCTGTAGTAGATGGTGGCGATACAGACATTGCAACACAGACTGGGGGACATAATTTCACAGGTAGAAGACCTGTTTCAGCATTTGCCTAGCAGTGAGACCTCAGTGCCTGTAGAACAGGACAACTCTAGTCAGAAGAGAAAGCAACCAGAGAAGGGCAAACAGGTGGCAAGAAGGAAGAGAGCATGGGGTCGAAGTCAAGAGAGGTGGTTACAATGGAGGCTATAGCCATTGGAACAGTGAGTGCTGCACCTGCAGGTAATGATCTGTTGTTGGAAGGTACTGAAGGCATGCCAGACTTAGGGAGAGTGAAGAATAGTTGGAATGTAAGTGGTGAATGGTTAGACCAGGAGACTGGGGAACCTGCAAGAGGTTTGAGGGGATGACATAGGTTTTGCGAAAGGGGACTGATTTTAGGGGCTAGATAGCCTAGGTTTGTGCAGAGGTAGTTCGGCATCATTTGTAGGGGGTCAGATTCAAACTTGCAGAAGGTGGGTTCAGACTTTGGGTTTCAACCTAGTGATTAGTTAGCTACACAGGTCCTGGGGCAAATGAGAGAGGCAGTATTTTTGACCCCTCATATATCTTCCTCAGTTAAAGAGAATATCTGGAAGGGAGAGTATGTTGATATTTTTGATTTAATTGATACGGATGGGGTCCAGCATTTGTTGGAGTTGGAAACTGCAAACAGCAAAGCTCTTTTGGCAGCTTTAGTAGTCCTGGGGCACAGGAGAGTGGGTAGATTATGACCGAAAACTTGGGAGTATTGGCCTTTGTGTAAAATATGGCGGTTTTGTTGGAGAAAGGTAGTGCCTTGACACTTCCACTCTTGGCATATTTCCTGACAATCTGATAGGCGCAACAGCTACTGGCTGGTAATGCTTGGTCATGGTATGATTAGAGGCTCTGTAAGTGCAAAGTGGTCAACCAGTCCTTGCATTGGAAGGTGAGACACCTGGGCATATGGCTGGCCACTATGATGTATACTTTGGGTGCTATTATCAGATGGGGTAAGGAATGTCAGGAGATGCTTGTGGGTAGCATGTAGATTCCTGCACACACTTCTTCAAAATATGCAGGCATACATCCAGCCTTGCATTGTGGCCAGCCAGAAAGGTAATGCAGCCAGCCAAAATGTTTTTTGCCTGATTTCAGTGGCTTATCATCATTGTTTCAGGGATTCCAGAGTATGAGAAGTTTTCAGGGGACAAGAGGAAGACCTGGGGAAGCATTCTCCCACTAAAGTGCAGGTTTTGTGGCTCATGCTCCAGAAATTGTCTGATTTGGCAGTGGAGGAGGAATTAATTAATGAATTTTCTTGGGGGGGGTCTATTAATTCTAGGGTGGGAGGGGATGGAATAGTCTGTAAAAACTTGAGATCAGTGCAGGGGAAGAAAGTTATTTTGGAAGCATTAGTGAAGAAGAAATGGTGAACTGGTAGGCTATTGGGGGCTTTTGACAGACCCCCCCCCATTGGCAGTTTTAAAGTTTTGCCATTGGGCTTAGTGCCTAAGAAAGCAGTTGGTGAATTTCAGATTATTCACCATTTATCTTACCTAGAGGGGAATTCTGCTAATGATTTTATTGCAGTAGAGGATTTAATGGTGAGTTATGTGTCTTTGGATGAAGTGATGCTGGTCATTGGGGGGCTTAAAGTCCTGTGGTTGGTGAAGGTGGATATTGAATCTGCATTTCAACTTTTGCCGGAACAGGAGGAGGAATGGCCATTGTTGGGCTTGGTGCTTGGAAACAAATTTTATTTTGACAAGTCTATACCTATGGGATGCTCAGTGGCCTGTGCTACATTTGAGAAGTTTAGTATGGCATTACATTGGATTTGGCAGCAGTGGTTTGGCACTCAAAGTTTAGTTCATTACTTGGAAGACTTCCTCATAGTAGGTGAGGGGCATGAGAGACAGTGAGAAGGTATGCAGGAATTTGTTGGAATGTGTGAAGAATTGGGGGTCCTGTTGGTGAGGCAGAAGTTGGACGGTCCAGGAAAGTCATTTGATTTTTTGGGTTTGTTGGTGGATATAGAGCGTGAATTGTTTTGGCTACTAAGGGAGAAGATAACCCGCTTGAAGGAAAGGCTTGCCTGGGTGTCTAAGGATAAAGTGCGGGTTAAGGATGTCATGGAACTTTTACGGCTTCTGAATTTTGCATATGTGGCAGTTTGGTTGGGTCATACTTTCTGTAGGTCCCTGGCCTTTTTGCTGAAAGGGGGGAAAGGCAAACATCATTGAGTAAGACTTGGTAAGTTGAGACAGGATGATTTAACTCTTTGGTTGTCCTTTTTGGAGCAATTTAATGGAGGTTCCTATTAGCAGTCAGATTAGGTTGGTCAAGGGGATTTGCAATTATTTACAGATCCAGCAGGTGGGTACTGGAATGGGGTTGTTATTAGGAGGTGAGTGCTTTGCAGCTCCTTGGCCAGTTGAGTGGAAGGAGGATTCAAAGAAGGAGTTTACCTTCTTAGAGTTAATGCCAATTTAGGCTGCATCTGTAGTTTGGCAAGAACGGTTGAGAGGAAAGAGGGTTATTTTTAATTTGCACAACATTGCAGTGGTTCAGGTTTTACAGGTGAAGATGGCAAAATCTGAACTATTACTGTTAGCTTTGCGTAAGTTGGTTTTGTAGAGTTTGCTGTTTAATTTTTTTTTTACAGGTGTGCATGTAGCAGGTGATAGGAATGGGATTGCTGACAGTGTGTCTTGCCTTCAGTTTTCCAGGTTTTGGTCAGTTAGCTCCAACGGCATCACAGGAAATGAAGGCAGTGCCAGACAAAATATGGCGAATTGGGTTGAAGTCACCAGATGGTTGATGGAACAGTCCTGGGCAGCATCTAGCAGAAGAGCATATGCTAGGGCATTTTGTGATTTTGATAGATTTATTTTACAGGTGCCTGAGGAAGATGGAGTCTGGTCATTAGAATTATTATTACAATATTTGGCCCAGGCTTAGGTACATGATAAGGCAGTGCAGTTGGTTCGGGTGGACTTGGCCATGATAAGTATATTTGCTCAGGTGGCAGAGTTGTGTGATTTCACTAAGTCTTGGATGGTTGGGTGTTTGTTGAAAGGATGGAGTAGAGTGAATGGCATTAATATGGATAAGTGTCGGCCAGTAGCTTTGGTGAGTGGGGAGTCAGTGGATTATGTTTTACGGCTGACATTGAGCTTCTGGAAGTATTATGAAGCTTTTAGAGTGTTAGAATTGTTAGGGTCCTTGGTTTGGGGGGACATTTATGACACTGCCTGTGGCAGTACACATTCGATTTGTGGAAATCTAAAACAGATCAGGTTGAGAAAGGCATGCAGATAGCTTTGGGGGAAGATAGGTATGAGTAGCTTGGGCTAACAAACTGCTAGTGCCCTTTAGGGGAAGCCTCCCAAATTTGGTTTTCTGATCAAGAGGGGCTACGGTGATAGCAGGTAGTCAGTTTATATATGTAATGAGGAGGGCACTTCACTTTTTGGGTTTTGTGAGAGAGAGGTCTTCACTTATTCCTTTCATATGGGCAAAGTTTTGCATTTAGTGATGTAAGGTAGTTTGGTCGAGATCGTTAAAAGGGTGGGGCACTCAACTTCAAATGCCTTCTTGTCTTATGTTAGATAGTTGAATAATGAGGAATGTCCTTAATAATTTTTTTTTTTAGGAAAGGAGATTTGTCATCCTAGACCATTTGTGTGTTCATTGGGCGGTGAAGAGGGCTGCAGTTAAGACTAATGACACTGATTTAGGTTTGCAACATTTTGGGTTGAGAATCAGATGGCATGGTATTATAGGTCTCAGGTGGAATCGGTTTATGGAGGAGTTTGTAGGTATACAATCTCAGATGGGGCTTCCTCAAGTCTTGGTGGTACATTTGGCAGGCAATGACTTGGGTTTAACTCTGAAGAGGCAATTGGGATATTGGATAAGGGAGGATTTGGTTGTTTTAAAAAAGTTATATCCGAGCATGTGTATTGTGTGGTCTGAAATAATACCCCATTTGTTTTGGAAGCACACTAAGAGTTTTTTTTGCTAGTAGAGGGGGCATGATGATTTGTTAATTGTAGGTTGGTGAGGCAACTGGTTGTTTTGGGTATGCAGATGATAGAGCACAGGGATTTTGATGACAGGGCCCAGTGTGGATCAGAGAGGATAGGGTGCACCTGAATTAATTTGGTTTAGATCTATTTAATCAGCACTTGGGTTGAATTTTGGAGGGCTTAGTGAAAATCCTGCATTAGGTGAGGGAGAACAGCCTGGGTCAGGTTGGTGGGTGGAGGAGAGGAGTCGCAGGCTTGTCCCTATTCTGCTATCCCATCTGGTGTTTGGGTTGATGTAAGGATTTTGGGGGGTGAACGTGAGTGGTCAGATGCTGCTTGATTATTAAGAATAAGTGAGCAGAGGTGAGGACACTGCTTATTCAGGCAGAGTAAGAGGGGATACACTGCCCTGATGAATGGCTAAAAGGATGTTTTTTTCTTGTGACTGAAATTGAAATGATGCAGTAATGTTATGATGTTTTTATGGAGTTAATAAAGGTCGTCAAATGCTGATTTGGTGTATTGTTTCTTTACTGAAGTGGAGCAGGATAAATTAAGTTTGGGAACAAGTGAATTTGTCTAGGGACACATTCAGTATTTAAAGATTAGGCAGAGAAAGTGGGGTGGTGGGAGATAGGTTTGGGAATGTAGCTCATGTCAGTAAACAGAACATATTCACACACCATATAGGAGATGTACCTCATCATTCAGAAGCTATAGTAATGATCTGATCTTTATCATTTGATCATCATGTTTCTGTAGTACTTCAGAAAGCCTTCTGTATAGTTCATCTAATTTTCAAAAGTTGTTCTTCTTCTTCTTTCGGCTTTTCCCAGTTAGGGGTCCCCACAGCAGAACTCCGGTCCGCTAATGATTGGCAGTAGATTATTACAGTGCTGAGGTGCCAGCTTGACGCCCAACCTACAACGAAGGCATGCCCATTCACGCATGTTTTTTGAACGCCACTCGACCGTGGGGAGGACATGCAGACTCCACACAGAAGGCGCTGCAGCCGTGAATCGAATGGGAGAACCTCTTGCTGTGAGGCGACAACGCCACCGCTGCACCACCGCGGCTCTTCATTTAATTTTCAAAAGTATCTCTTTTAAATCCAAATAAATTTTAACTCCTCTTTATTCATATCTCATTAAATCCATTTTGAATATAAAGCCCCCTTTGGCAATTATTTGTCTAAACATCTCACCCAGCTTGAGAGATCTCAGAGATTCATAATTCAAAAGATCAGTGGCCTCAAAAACCTTAGTTATCAGGCTTGTAGACTACTGTCTGTACTCAGTGTCTTATAGACTCAACTATCCGGATCCATGGCTAGCTTTTTTTTGCATAGCTTTTAATGGTCTGCAGTCTGATTCCCTGTTACTTACCTGTGAACCTGTAAGAGTCTGTCGAACTGAAAGTAGACAAGAATTCCAAGTACTACCATTCTAATAAAATAGAATCAAGGTTCTGCATGACAATATCATGTACTTAGGACCCAGACTGCATTGTAGAAAAAAAAAGCTTATACAAAAAACATGATTGTGTCATTATGTCTACCCTAACAGATTACTTTGGGTTAGCACAAAAATAGTAATAATTTGTAGCTCTGTATGGCTTGTATCCGCAGTGGTGCAGCGGTAGCATTGTTGCCTCACAGCAAGAGGTTCTCCTGTTCAATTCTCGGCTGGAGTGCGGGGAGTGCCTTCTGTGTGGAGTCGGCATGTCCTCCCCACAGTCAGGTGGGTATTCGAAAGACATGCATAAATGGGCATGCCTTCGTTGAAGGTTGAACGACAAACTGGCACCTCGACATTCGTCAAAATCTACTGCCAATCATTAGCGGATCGGAGTTCCGCTGTGGCAACCCCTAACCAGGAAAAGCCGAAAGACAACAACAACATTTGTAGCTCTGTATGTTCATTATTATTGCATAGAATATTTAAAGGTTTAAAGGTACTCACAAAGAGCAATCACTTTATACCTATTGGTACAGACATGGATTTCGTATATAGGCATCTAAGCTAGTTCTAAATTGTGTTATATTGCAGACATATCAACTTCTGTGTTTAGTCTATTCTGTGCATTATGCAGACTAATTTGAAATAATGTAGTTTTAATCCACAGTAACCACATCAGTCTGTATCAAAATGTTTTTATTTCATGTATATAAATTATGAGAAATTGCCCTGAATGCTTGTATAACAATCATTCTCAGACAATTACAGTTCATTGAATACAAATTCAACTTTTTAAAATTTTTATGTTATGAAATTGAACATAGTGAAGCCAACTTTCTAGTAAATGCATGCTGGATCCTTTCACATTTCTTTATATTTCAAGCAGAAAACAGATAAGAGGCAAAAGGCAGAGCCATGTTCTATGATTAAATGCATAAGGAGCAGTATGGGTCCCCTTCACAAGTTTTGGAGATTTCAAAAACTCGAAATCGATATTGTCAAGATGAAATGATTGTGTTTGCAAAAAGTCAAAGCTTTTGAATGGAGATCGCACTACAGTGAGGATGAGAGAGGTTATCTTTTTCCCACTCTAATGCGATCTCGGAGTTGGCATATATAATATGCAGTGGGTGTGGGGGGTCACAGAAAACAGATAGATTTTTGCTGTTTTTTGAAGCTTGAGTTTTTGGAAACTCGATCATATCATGATGTACATATAAAATGTACAGCGCTCATGAGGAAACTGTGTTTAATAACTGATAGATCAGGCCTATTGCATTACTGTAAATGAAACCACATAAATGATCTACCTGTGAGTATCTAAAGGGAAGTCACTAGTTACTATAATACCCATATCTAGTTTTTTTTTTTTTTTTTTTTTTTTACAAATATAGTACCCAAATCTTTATACTATTTTACTGATGTAACCATTTTGCCATGTAAGGCAGAGCAATAAATATAATCTGCATTAGAACACCCAGAGTATAATACTTTAAACTTATTTAGCCTTGTGACACACCTTAAAGATGGATGTAGGTTGAGATAAACACTTCAGATCTTCATAGAAAGGGTGTGATTATACAACCACTGTTCTTAGGTACATAGGTAAATACTAAGCTAATGATCACCAGGGTCTTTATAAGCCAAGCCATACAACTCAACCCATTTGTGTTCCTATATATCATGGGCATTTATTAGGGGAGAGAGTATGTTAGTTAGGAAGTTTTTAATATTATGTGGGGGGTATGTTAGTTCAGCCATAGTAACTTTCTTCCTCTGTCTGTCAGATCAGAGACATAGAGATCAGGCCCAGTGGTGAATTTCCAATTTCCCATCCATTGGTCAAGGATACACTTAAATAGGTTTAGGGATGAACTGTGCTTCACATATATATATAGGAGACTGTTCCAGACCATGGGGATCCTCTGAGACACATATCTGTCTCAACAACATGTTTTATTTATGTCGCAAGTAAAATTTAAATCCTTGGATCTAGTGGTTCTGATGCTGTTTGTTTTGTGAATATGCAAAAGGTCTATTAGAGCTGATCATAAGATGCCTTGCACACCAGGCATAGATCGCCTCACTGTAACCTTTAGAAGACTGAGTATAGAGATAGGATTTTAAGGTAATCCATATAGAAAAATGTGATTATATTCTGGATTCTTCTGATAAGGAATCTTTGTGGGTAGTCCAGCTGTTGGATATGTCTGGTCAAGTACATGCAGAAGGGTGCATTATACTTAATGGTGAGTTGGATAAGGGCTGAATAAAATGACACTATAAATTCCTTTGACCTGGATGCCATGTCTTTATTTATAAATTGGGTGGCATAGAATCATTGTTTTACTTCTTTGGCCACATATTGGTGAAAGGCCATATTACTGTCTACATATGTTACCAGATCCATTACTGGGTCAACTCTTAGGGATGTCTTATCAAGAGACTAATAAGTCTGGGTGGCAGTTTTCCCAGAAGGCACAGTAATACATTTCTTGGCATTGAGCTTTAGTCAATGATGTTGGCTCCAGTCATTTGTCAGTGTTAGACCCACTTGAAAGATGTTTGTGTCATGGGAGACTCTATGATAGCTCCCAATTTGCAGTCATCTGCGAATTTGGCCAGCCAAAGGCCCCTGACATTACCCATTACTTCCAAATAGGAGTGGTTCGGCAAGGAGCCATAATGCATTCTGCTGGTGACTAATCTGTTAGTGGAGGTGTTCTCACTAATACTGACTTCCTCTGCCTATAAGTCAGCTGGTAATCCAGCAAGTTATGTAGAGGTTGATGCCCAGTTTGGTAAATTTTCAACTATAATAAACAAATCCGCCAACAAGTAGCGTAAAACACCAGGAGTCTGGAACCTGTGCTGAGACAACGTTGATTTATTGATTAAAACAAAGGTTAAGCGCTTTCCACAGTGTGAAACTGTCTTCATCAGAACAAGACATACTGATATTCATCATCTTATATACAAACTACCCACAAAGAAAACCCGCCCTTTACATCAATTAATCAATTATGTCATTACATTCAAAATTTATGTACGCAGCCTTAAAATAAGAATTATCCTCCACTGAAACATAAAACCTTACATATAACAAAATTCATACATCCCGATAATACCAAATGAACAATTAAATGTTGTATTGTTTATAAAATTTAAAAAAAAGTTAAGTAATAAAATTCATGTGTATCAAAATATAATAAAATATTTTGCGCCTAGCTAACTAGTATTCATAGAATAAAAGTATACTCCATAGCTATTATAAAAAGTTGTGGACATGTGGTGTACTAAAATTAGAAGAAAATGTGAGTGTGTCCATAATGAGTGTACTACACATTGTGCTTAAACCCTCACAAGAGGCTTAGTTGGAATCACCTCATTAAGGCCCGGGGGGGTAGCTGCGTCTAACTTAATCTGCCACCTGATCTCCCTTTCCCCCACTACTGCCTTAATGTTACCCCCTCGTGGATTAGGGATGACCACATCCAAAATGGCAAATTTAAACACCTTACATTGTGGATTGTTAATAAGGTGTCTCGACAAAGCGTTATTGACATCACACTTCCTCATACAATATGTGTGGTCGTAAATTCTGTTCTTTAAACAACGGTCGGTCTTCCCCACGTAATAGCTAGTACAAGTTTGGCAAACGCCCAAATAGACTATGTGTTTAGTCAGACAATTACCATTACAAAACCAGACCTTACTTCTTAGACAGTTCTTAAGTATGATATTAGGTGTGTCCAATATATATTTACAGAAATTACATTGACCACATTTTCTTGTACCTGTTTTCTGTACTTTCATAGTCTGTTGGTAATTAGATTTGATTTCAATAATTCTTTTCAAATTATTGCCAGTTTTGTAAACGAAGTGTGGTCTATCAGTTACCTTGTCTTTTATTGACTGATCACTTGTCAGGATGTTCCAATTGGTGGTAATAATATTTTTCACTTCACTAGAATGTCTACCATATTTAATTATACATGCCTTTGTATGCTCGTTATCCAAAACAGGCATATCTGTTGAGTTAATATTGTCATTACTTCTGTGAAAATTGACAATACCCACCCCTAATAACGGTTTGTATTTACATCCCCATTCATTACTAACATATCCAGTGATGTCGTTAATCATTTTTTGAGGGTATCCCTTATCAGCAAATAAATGCCCAATGTACTCCATCTCACAGAGCATATAGTCCCTTTCAGTTGTCATACGAGCAGCCCGGATGCACTGCCCCTTGATAATGCCCCTTTTGGTACTGTAAGCATGTGCACTGTTAAAATGCAAATATCCATTGCTGAACGTATCCTTTCTGTGGATACGAGATTGAAACTCATCACCCTTGCTATAAATGAAAACATCAAGATAGTTAATACCAGTGCAATCATACTGGTGGGTGAACTTGAGATAGTCAGTGGTACTGTTGATATATTTCATAAAATCCAAAAAATCCTGTTCATCACCCTCCCATAAAATAAAGATGTCATCCAGGTACCTAACATATCTCTTAATTTGTAACATCCATTTGGAATTGAGTATAAATTCCATTTCCCAGTCCAACAAGACAAGATTTGCGTATATAGGGGCACAAGCAGTGCCCATAGCTACGCCCGTTTTCTGTCTGTAGTGCTCACCCTCAAAGTAAATGTAGTTGTGATCCAAAACAATATCCATGAACTCGATCAAAAGGGAAATGTCATCCTGTCCCAAACCACTCACTCTGCGGACACTGTTGTTAAATCTATTAAGGCCATCCTCCTTGGGGATACATGAAAATAGATCCTGAACATCAATTGTGACATAAATAAGATCAGGACTCCACAAGTCCTTTTTAAATATGCCCAGGAACTCCCAGGAATTTTTCATGATATGGTCCACAGTTTTATAAACATGTTTCAGTTTGTAATGGATCACCTGACCAAAGGGGAAGGCTTTACTTGCACTACCAGAAATAATGGGACGGAATGGAGGGTCATTGATATTTTTATGGACTTTGGGGATGCCGGTGATGGTAGCAAGAATAGGGAACTCAACCTTTAAAAATCTATATAATTCTTCACTTATTCTGTTTTCTACAATAAATTCCTCTAAATAAGAATCAATACGTCCGTGGGCAATGTTTACTTCATTCAAAGATGAGGGGGTATATTGTGTTGAATTGTTCAATAACTCAAAGATCTTACTTATATATTTCTCATGATCATAGAACACGATACCCCCACCCTTGTCGGCGGACATGATTCTAATATTGTTTTCACACAGTGAACCAATCACATCCATGATATCACACCTGAATTGTTTCTCACATCTAGAATGCTTGTATTTGTTGTATAAAGCATAAACCTGTGTGTTTACCACGTTTTCAAAAGATGTTAACGTACTACACATTGGGGGAGTAAATGTGCTCCTTTTCTTTAAATCACCCGAGTGCGAAGCACTAATACCATTTTGATTTTTGAAAAATATTCCTAAATTCAATTTTCTCAAAAATAGTTTAAATTCCACAAGTGTATCGGTCAAATCCAACTTAAAATCTGGTATGAACTTCATACCTTTTGAAAATATTGTAAAAAACTCAGGTACAACTGGATGAGCACTATAATTATAAATTTTCAAGTCACCGCTGATGTGTACTATCCCACCATCATTGGAGCCCAAATAATGTTCACCACAAGTGATACTAGTATCCATATTATCAATGGTGGAGAGGTTAGGGCATAGAAAGTCAGCTGTTAGTTGAATCTGCGACTTCTCCAGACATTCCGCCCTTTCCCCTTCTGCTCTACTGTTCTCCAGTGCTCTCTTCCTTCCTCTAAAAAACACTCCTCATCATTAGAATAAACATAACTATCATTACGAAAATTGGAATATTTTCTATGCTCTTTCCCTACTGCATATTTTCTGTCATGGTGAATTTTCCACCTATATGCAGTTCCTTTCTCATACTGTGCAATGTCCCTCTGTAACTTTTTACATTTTCTCTCAAATGTTTTCTGGTACATATTTTCAGCATACTCATACTGTTTAAAATATAACTTTTCCCATTGTGTAAACAGCATGTCATTTTGTATAAGTTTGTCAGTTTTTTCAATTTCATTTAACAACGTACTTATTTTGAAATCATTGCATTCAATTATGAATAACATGAACTTTTTTCCAAATTCGTTAAACATATCATTACAATGTTTGATATTTTTAGCATTCATGTCTACACCCATAGGTTCCTTAAAAAAACGCAATCCCATGGGTATTACACCACTGTCCAAACATTTGCGTAAATACATATTTTCAACTTGGATATTTTTAACCTTAGTTAAATTATTGCCAAATTAATAAATGAGTTTCTTTAAAGAAGGGAAATCTCCTCCTCCACTTTCATGCTGGTTGGTGTGACCAACCCTGGAAATATCTTTGAAATCTAATGGCATTTGCATGAATTTATCCAAATTATATGAGTGTCCTTTGATAAAGTCTCCTTGAGGGGAAGAACCTGAAACAGTACCTTTATTTTGTATGTTCGAAACGAATCTGCTCTTTTCCTCACCAGCATACGTTCGATCCGGAGGTTGGCGCTTAGGTTTAGCGCCAGATATCAAAAATTGATCCTCATCCATGTTGTCAGTTGCTGCCAGAGAGTTAGAAATAATTGCTTGGCAACCCAGTTGTTCGTTGAAATCCTTCCTTGGCGTGTGTCTAGATGCAAATGGAGAGGAAAACCTCCTCTGTCCATTAGGAATGTCGTCATCGCTACCATTGCCGATAGAGGAACGGATGGTCGTAGGAACCAACGAGTTGGGTTGCACACATTTGATTAAGGTTGTACCAGGCGGAGTAAGCAGTTCCACTAGGCGAGTGATTTCCCCTCTTATAATGGCCATTTCAGAATGGATTTTATCAATCTCCTCACGTGAGACAAAGTTGGATGTATTTAAAGTCTCCTGCATAGATTCCATAATACACAATGAACTAAAAAAAGTAGTAATCCCAGTGATCGACAAAATAAACAAATCCGCCAACAAGTAGCGTAAAACACCAGGAGCCTGGAACCTGTGCTGAGACAACGTTGATTTATTGATTAAAACAAAGGTTAAGCGCTTTCCACAGTGTGAAACTGTCTTCATCAGAACAAGACATACTGATATTCATCATCTTATATACAAACTACCCACAAAGAAAACCCGCCCTTTACATCAATTAATCAATTATGTCATTACATTCAAAATTTATGTACGCAGCCTTAAAATAAGAATTATCCTCCACTGAAACATAAAACCTTACATATAACAAAATTCATACATCCAGATAATACCAAATGAACAATTAAATGTTGTATTGTTTATAAAATTTAAAAAAAGTTAAGTAATAAAATTCATGTGTATCAAAATATAATAAAATATTTTGCGCCTAGCTAACTAGTATTCATAGAATAAAAGTATACTCCATAGCTATTATAAAAAGTTGTGGACATGTGGTGTACTAAAATTAGAAGAAAATGTGAGTGTGTCCATAATGAGTGTACTACACATTGTGCTTAAACCCTCACAAGAGGCTTAGTTGGAATCACCTCATTAAGGCCCGGGGTAGCTGCGTCTAACAATCTGCCACCTGATCTCCCTTTCCCCCACTACTGCCTTAATGTTACCCCCTCGTGGATTAGGGATGACCACATCCAAAATGGCAAATTTAAACACCTTACATTGTGGATTGTTAATAAGGTGTCTCGACAAAGCGTTATTGACATCACACTTCCTCATACAATATGTGTGGTCGTAAATTCTGTTCTTTAAACAACGGTCGGTCTTCCCCACGTAATAGCTAGTACAAGTTTGGCAAACGCCCAAATAGACTATGTGTTTAGTCAGACAATTACCATTACAAAACCAGACCTTAATTCTTAGACAGTTCTTAAGTATGATATTAGGTGTGTCCAATATATATTTACAGAAATTACATTGACCACATTTTCTTGTACCTGTTTTCTGTACTTTCATAGTCTGTTGGTAATTAGATTTGATTTCAATAATTCTTTTCAAATTATTGCCAGTTTTGTAAACGAAGTGTGGTCTATCAGTTACCTTGTCTTTTATTGACTGATCACTTGTCAGGATGTTCCAATTGGTGGTAATAATATTTTTCACTTCACTAGAATGTCTACCATATTTAATTATACATGCCTTTGTATGCTCGTTATCCAAAACAGACATATCTGTTGAGTTAATATTGTCATTACTTCTGTGAAAATTGACAATACCCACCCCTAATAACGGTTTGTATTTACATCCCCATTCATTACTAACATATCCAGTGATGTCGTTAATCATTTTTTGAGGGTATCCCTTATCAGCAAATAAATGCCCAATGTACTCCATCTCACGGAGCATATAGTCCCTTTCAGTTGTCATACGAGCAGCCCGGATGCACTGCCCCTTGATAATGCCCCTTTTGGTACTGTAAGCATGTGCACTGTTAAAATGCAAATTAACTATACCTGAGAGGGGTACTGTACTGAATGCTACATCCAGGTCTAGGTAGATGGTATGCACCATTTTTCCCCATCCATTACCTTGACAACCTTATAGAAGAAGTTCACCAGGTTTAGTTGGCATGACCTTCCCCTTGCCAAAGTGAAACTGGGCTGGGTCCAGAGTCTGAACGTTGCCTATGTCTTTGTTGATCATTTTCAAGAAATTAATTAATTTCTGAAGTCTTCTGAAGTTACTGATGTTTGTAACTAAAACAGGGGAGCTGCATGAGAACTGTGAGCCATATTACAAATGCTTTGGAACACAAAATGCTGACAGCAATTGTTTATTGCAGAGTATTTCTAGCTGTACCGAAAGTGTTTCTGATGAAGTCTGAGGCTTAAGGCCGACGAAAGCGCTACAAACAAAAAGTTTGCTGTGGAACTTCGTTTTGGATCCTGCTTCTTTTGAATTAATAGTTTTTGGAGTGTATTCCACTTCTTAACTTATTGATTTTGTTTGGCATAATCTATTTACCGAGGCTAACTGCTTCTGCATGCCATGTTTCTACCTCCTAGTCTCTCGTAATCCTTCTCCTTCCCCCGTACTTGCTGTTTTCACTCCTTCTAGCCTTTCCTAATTCCTCATACCTTTCTCTACTCAGACTTTCACTTTCTCTTTCTTTTCTACAGACCTCTAATACCCTCTCCCTATATCACTGGATCCTATATTTACCTCCCTCTCTCCTGTCTTCTAACCTTTCCTTGTCTAGTCCTTACCTCCTCCTACCTATTGCTGTTTCCTGTTGTTACCAAGCAATTCTCTCTCTTCTACTCCATTTCTTCCCCTTCCCTTCTCCACCTCTATATTTACATTCTTTCACTCTTCCCTCCCCCTCTCTACCTCTCTACTTACTTCCCTTTTGTATCTAACTCTCCCACAGTCTGTTGGATTTCCACAACTGACCAGGTGTATTTTCTTTTGCTTATCTAGGTTGTTAGCCTGTCAATCCAATTAGAAAGGTGCAGATCCCCTCTCCATCAAGCTTGAACATCAAGTTCTGCCTACTTCAGCCCAGCTAACATTACTTTACAGATTGATATATGCTTTGTTACTCCCTGCTCCTGCATGTATATACTTACTAGCAGCAGCTGGCACACCACCGACCTAACCTACTCTCTCCCACTTGCCGTACACTCTGCTGCCCATCTAACCCACTCTAGCTCTTCCTGATTTCTGTTGCCTGTCTTTAGCTGCTTTATTAGTAAATAACACTGACTATAGTTAAGTAGCAGCCCCTTCTTACCACTTCTCTGATAGTTTTGTTTTTTCTTTCTTAACTTTGTTTTCCTGCAGTTCGGGCCACTAATTATTGCCCAATTGCCATACTCACTCCACTCTCCAAAATTCTTGAATGTTGTGTGTTTAAACAATTCATGTCATATCTCACTCAAGAAAACCTCATAATCCCTACTCATCATGGTTTCCGCTCCACCTCAGCATCACTTCCTATCTTATTTCCTTTACTAACTACATCTCCCAAGCCAGAAACAATAATAAACTGGTGTCCTGCCACTTTTCAGACATTTCCAAAGCCTTTAACACTGTCTCCCACACCATCCTCCTCTTCAAGCTTTCTTAACTAAATCTCTCCCCTGCAGCTATCTCCTGGTTCACCAGCTACCTCACTAACAGACAGCAATCCGTCAAATGGCTCTCTGCTGTATCCCCATTTCTCCCCATAAAAATGAATGCCCCTCAAGGCTCTATCCTTAGCCCCTTATTTTTAACATTTTAATAGCCATCTCCACACATCCTGTCCTCAGTCGTCCCTCATGCAGTACGCAGATGACTCCACTATCATCACCATTGCTGACAACCCCTCTAAACTACTCACGCTAACTGAAATCTCTTTTAACCTAACTGAAACTTGGCTTACTAACAACTAACTTATACTAAACCCTACAACGAAAAAACTCCTCCTGTTACTACACATATCTCTCTAGTACCTTAAATCATCTTTTACCATCTCTTCATTAAGTAACACCATATCACACCTGAATCCCACACAAAACTTCTTGCAGTGATCAACGATGACCAACTGAAATTCGACCTCCATGTACACCACAGTATTAAGAAAACCAACCAAAACTCAGTCTACTTTACAGAAACAAAAGGTTTCTTACCCCTATCTACAGAATTTCACTTGCCTAGTCTTATCTTCTCCCTAACCTCTTCTACAGCTCTCAAATCCTTTCTAACTTACAGTCTTCCCTACTACTCAAACTCAAAAATACATACAACAAAGTAGCCAGATTTGCAGCCATCCTCCCCCCAAAATCACACCACTGTCTTGCCCTTCAATCACTCAGCTGCTTAGAGTTTCACAACCAACTCTTATTTACTCAACTCCACGTAATCCACACTATCCTAAACAATCCCTCCTCCTGTCCTGGCATAGCCTCTGTTGTCTCCATCTATAACCCTTCATGCACCCTTAGAAGCTCTGACCAATATCTCTTTCAAATTCACAAACCAAAAAAATTATTTGGACAAAACCTATACAGCTACCTTCCAGCTCTATCTTGGAAAAAGCTTCCCATGGCCCTCAGAATTGTCACCCATGCTCATGAATTCAAGACATCTCTCATAAATTACCTGTTCAGTACATGGAGATGTCCCTGCAACCATCCCACCTGAAATCTTCCCTCCCCATCTCATCTTCTCCTTTTCTCCCTCCCTAACATTCCTTCCTACTTCTTCCTGTCCCACAATCCCACAATGTCTTATATCATCCTGTATATTTCTATTATAGTCTATTATTCTGCAATTCTTTGACAGCTTGCTTCTTCACACCTCCCCAACACTTATTACTTATCTGAACTGCATCATTTTCCAAGATCATTAACAAGTTCTGCATCTTTCCTGATGTTTCTGTATTTAACTTTTATTGTCTTTCTCTTACTTACTTTTCTCCTGTTAATTCCTTAATATGTGAACAATTTTTACTCAGAATTTTATTTACTTATATTTTTTGTACTTTGAGTTCTGTACTTATCTAATTTTTACTGTGAAATTTATTGTACTTGCATAATGTGTACTGTGGAGCTTTTCTTCCCGGGTCTCTGCTGAAAAAGGGTGCAAGTTCAGTCAGACTATCCCGGTCAACAAATGTCAAATGGATAAATAAATAAAATGAGATTGAAAGAAAATGAGTGTAAGAACAAGTAGCAAATTTATTCCATTTCACTTTTTCATTTCCTATGTTCTACACAAATCTGAACTATTTAACTAGGACCAGTTGAAATATCAGAATGCCTAATTTCTGTAGTCTCAAAAAAACCCCTTAATAATCCCATTATGCACACTCATAGAGTATTAAAAACTGCCTATGACCCCTGCTAACTGGAACCAAACTACTGTGTCCTCAGTCAACAAGGGGGTACACTTCACAGACTCAAGTAATTACAAATGAATGGTTACAAAAGCATGATTTGCAGAGTGACAGATTTATCATGGAGTTTAGTGGGACAGACCTGGGAAAACTCTTTGTTTTGTACTGAACTAAGTGCAGTTCTGGCAAAGGTAGATATTATATGTTTAACCTCATTAAAAAAAAATGAGGGTTGACCATCACTACAGAGGAAGGTTTCTCTGCCCTCGAAGTTTATTTTGGTCTGAGAGAAGCATTTGGCGCAAGACAACATAACAGAATCATAGATAAACTCAGAAATCTGAAAGTAGATGAAGCTATAATAACTCGAGTCCAGAAGTGATTACATGGTTGTAGACAACAGAGTATGAAGATTCTCAGCTCACCAACTGTGCTGCATGTTGTCCTTAAGGCAATGTCCCGGGGTTACTCCTTCTGACATCAGTCGCTCACATTCAAAAATGACTGCAGTGTCTAGCTCAACAAATATGCCAATTCCTGCAACCTGACAGCACTGCCATTAATCCAAATAAATCCATCTCACTTCAAACATCATTTAATTCCAATAGCAAATCATGCAATTAGATCGACCTTGTTTTCAATGTCAAAAAAAACAATGCAGGTTATTGGACTTTGACAAGACAAAAACCACCAGCTTTATAGACAATCAGTAGGTAACAGTTAACATTGATAGAAAAGTAAAGGACTTTGGAATCATTGTCAGTAACCTCCTTTCATTTGAGATATAAATAGCTGGTACTACTCACAAATATATAGCTAAGTAAGCTAGAATAAATCTAATTGGAAAAGGATACACTCTGCATGCTATTTGCTGCATGGATAAGCCAAAGAAATGAAATATAAGTAAGATAAACAAAACAGATCCCATCACCAGTCTGTGTGGACATTTGATAAATCCTACATGTGTGTAAATGGCTAATTCGCCATACATCGTTCATACATCACATTCACACCCTTCTTTCAATGCAGCAGTGACCCTTCAAGTTTTTTGGACTGAAATAAGATTATTCTGCTAATACTCTTTCATTTCCAAGTCAGGGACTCCGAATTCTGCCGGTCACAACACATTTATTATGGGTCATGTTTATCCTCTAAATGGAAACTGTTTGAAATGTCAGGATCCACTAGAGTGAATCCCAAAATAAAGAGACTGAATGGCCAAAAAAAATGATTTTACATATATTAAGTCTGAGATGCTATTTCTTGGAATTTTCCATTTTCACCAATGTATGGCAATCTTGGGGTTGGTATATATAAGTTCAGAGGGTGTAAGAGGCATGCCCCCAACATGGGGTGGTGCAGGCTTTCCCCCCTGCAAAAAAAAAAAGTTATAAGGAGAAGAGTGATCTCCGAGATCCACTCTCCTCCTGTGTATTCGGTCTTTATTTTTGGCATGTCAGCACTTGACATTTCCAGTGCTAACATTTCAGTACGGAACTGCCTTAAATACTTGGGAGTTTAATTTTTTTTTATTTGTTATTAATACATTGTTGTTAATATTCTATTATCTGTATTACTTGGAGTGTCAGTGTCTAACAAATACTATCAATACTATATCCATCCCCACATCGACATCAAGTGAAAAGTTAAGATAACAACCACTACGTCTCCATAAAATACAAGTTCTGTCTACGTACATAAAGGCCAGAAAGGGTGAGCCAAGATTCAGTTAGGTGAACAACCATGATGAGATTTCTACTACAGGCTAACTTGTTAAAAAGAATATGGCAAAGAAATACTGATTAAGATAAACATCTATGAAAGTAGTAAAAACCTGGATAAAAAAATCTAAATAAAAAATATGCAGTAAAAGCATTTAAAGTAGAATTTGAAAAACAGAATAAACAAATACAAATCCAGAGTAGATACTATTACTTTAAACAGCAAATTAAAATTCAGTATTGTATCAAGCTATGCTAGCCACTGATTAAGTTAAAAAGAGCCCTTAACTCTAAGCACCATGAAATATACTAGGTCCCTTGCTATAGTACAATCTATTAACATTATGCAGATGCAGACATGGATGATGAACACTATCCAACAAGCTGCATAATCTACAGTAAGCAACAAGCTACAATACAGACATGAGTACTTGCAAAGATAACTGCATTGGTCAAATAAGCCCCATAGCAAAATGGCAGTAATATGTACAATAGCTGCAAAAACTTAGTTCTGTATTCCCAAGAATACCAGCTCACTGTTGTTATAGTAACCTAGCTCCTGGCAAATGAGTATTATTAGGACCATTGGGTTACCTCGGATTATTGTCTAAGTGTGGAAACATTAGTGAGATAAAATACCAGTCAGATATTAAAGAACCTTCAAGGATGTCAAAAGGAAGGTAGATGGTGCTCACACATCAGTCAAGCAGATCGGTAGTCTAGTTCCACAGGTAGTGTAGGTCTGGAAAGGTAGACACAGTGGGTAGTTACAGTCTTTAATTTACTAACAGTGCCAAAGGAAAATACAGCAATAAAAAACTCACCACGCTTCAATGTTCAAAATGCAGTTTATTAATTTCTTTATTTATCCATTTGCCAAACAGTTGAGTGGGCCTATCTAAGCTCCTTTTTTCAAACAGGATGTCAGCTGTGATGCAAACTAGATGCCTCTGACAGTGTATCAGAATAACTGAATGGACCACTTGATTGTAACAGTGTGGAAGCAACAGTTACATAAACAGAGGTGGAGTACTGTCTAAATACAAACAATAATACATCTCTGACACATCTACATTATGTAAATAATAACACATCTGACACATCTTTAGTTAGTAAATAATAACACGTGGCACATCTACATTATATAAATAATAACACATCTGACACAATTTTAGTTAGTAAATAACACGTGGCACATCTATATTATATAAATAATAACACATATGACACATCTTTAGTTAGTAAATAATAACACGTGGCACATCTACATTATATAAATAATAACACATCTCACACATCTTTAGTTAGTAAATAATAACACGTGGCACATCTACATTATATAAATAATAACACATCTGACACAATTTTAGTCAGTAAATAATAACACGTGGCACATCTATATTATATAAATTATAAAACGTCAGACACATCTACATTATATAAATATCAGATCTGACACATCCACATTCTGTAAATAATTACACATCTGACACATCTACATTCTATAAAAAAATGACACATCTTTCACATCATCGGTGTAGTTAATACTGCACATCTACAGTATGGAATGGGGGTAGTTATTACTGTGGGGTTATAGAATGGCATTTATCCACTTAAACTTTAAAAACTACAAATCACCCATTTTAGAACCTGGTAACACAGAACCACAGGCTACATGACATCAGTGAGCTGCCATTACAACTTATTCAGATACATGAAAATAAATAGAGAAGTTGACATAAAGTAAAAGAGACAGAAAGCAGGAAAGTAATGCCTCATATCAAAGAGAGAAAAATGTGAAGAGATGAAAGAAAAACATATGTTTATTAATTTAGCTTAGAAGTTAGAAGGAAGTAAAATGTGTATTGGATATGTAATGGGTAAAAAACACGTTCTTGAAAAGTTGAAGACAAGAAATACTTTTTATTATGAGTGGTACACAGCATCAATCAGTACAGGGAACTTTGGAAAAAAAATACCATACTGGTATTGTGAATAGATATCTTTGTAGAATGGCAGTTTCGGAAAAGTTGGATGTGAAGTAGTAGGGTATTGGACTGATGGCAAATTTACAGAAAAATAGTGGACAAAGTCTAGTAGTTTGTGCAGGTAGTTTGAAGAGAATAAGGCTGAGGGTGGATCCTTGGTGAACACCAGACTGAAGACTGCACTGATGGATTTTTACAGAACTTAGCAGTAGGAAAACTGAGGCTATTTGATTATTTGGGTAGTTTTAAGCAATATTACTATAGTATTAGGGAAGTCTATTTTAGATAAATAATAAAGAAGTAAATAATGTTCAAAGGAATCAAATATCCGTTTAGGTCTACAAAGACATGCCCTATAAGTAGACCTTTATCGATGCTCAAGGAAGTGTGTGTGTGTGTGTGTGTGTGTGTGTGTGTGTGTGTGTGTGTGTGTGTGTGTGTGTGTGTGTGTGCAGTGGCGGCTGGTGACTTCAAATTAAACTGGGTCTGTAGGAGACAGCTGAATGGGTGGGGCCAATGGGGAGGGGTGCAGCCAACTAGAAAAGGGTGGAGCTATGCTCAAAACCACAAAAACTGGGACTTTAATTAAATATGCTGCCCTGGGTGCCAAACCATCATTACGAGAGCCCAATCAAGACAAAATGAAGTGTAGAAGAAAAAAATATTTCAGTGCATTGGCTACATGACAGCTTACTTAATATCTAGATGGAAACACAAAGGTTGTAAGGCATGAAAAAATAAATTACTTTTTAAATACATTACTAGAATGCCAGTCAAAATCAAGTATATAAAAAAAAACAAGTATCACTCAACTCAAACCACTTCTCCTTGCACTGCAGTTCTAATTATAATTTATATTCAGCTTTATAAAATTACCAAGTAACATGCTGAAAGTAGCAATCTCTGTGATACCCCCACTTGTAAAAATGTTTCTTAGCCACAAAAGACCTGCTACCTGACAACAACTATCTACTTGTTTCATGGAGAAGACATGATCAAAGTAAAAAATGAACAGCAAACAAGAAACAAGCTCAAGATAAATTGCTTAAAGGATTATTGCACAAGTTAAGGACCACACATGATAGATTGGCATTCTGTTTAGTTTACGGGTAAAGCCTGCAAAGATGACTGCAAGTCTCCAACAAATGTAATGAGCTTCTGAAAGTACTGTAATCCTGTCCCTTATTACAAATACTGTCATATGCATTTCAATACCTAAGGCTTATATGTTATCTAGTTATGTAAATATTCTCTGCATGGCAACAACAAAAAGGCTTTCAATGTTGGTAATTTTTTAACACTATGCTTATTAAAGCTTACTTGCATCTTACAATCTCCAACAAGCTTACCTGATGGTCATTAAAGCATTGCTACTTAAACACAGAGCAACAGGATACTGCAACAGCATGCATTTTCTGAAGAATAAGAAGCATAAATCAACAGTATAAAAATATGACAAAAAAACAGAACATTCTGCAAAATCAAGGACAGATGAAAAGCCACTGTCATACTTGTGTCTACCTTGGATGGGGGAATACTCTGCACACTTACACTGCATAACTGCTCCTTGCCTTGCTTGGACACATCCAGAGTCACTAAATGGGGGAGTGGGGTGCAACAAGTATGTCACAATTTGAAATGTCTCTGGCTGATGGTGATGGCTCTGACACTCATACCTTTCAACCTCAGAGCAAGAAATCTGGACAAAGCCATACACAGAAGTGGGACACAGGCCCAAAAATAAGGACAATTTTTAAATATTGCTGTTATAAACTTAGAAAGATAATAGAATAGTAGTAGGTCTTGCATTAGTATGAAATTTCTGAAGGGTATGAAATCTGAAACTCAAATATCTGCCATTATTTTCTAACTTCAATCTTTAATGATTTGCCACTAATATGCCAGAAAACCACAATTTTATGAAAAATGGACCAAAAATGTAATGCAAAAATATAAAATTGGCACACAATACAGCTGGGAACCTGTCAAAGAAGGAACACCTTTTTAATATTAGTACTGTTAACTTCAGCAGAGAATCCTACATGCATTTCTGAAATAAAAGAATCTATAACTCTGTTCATTACAGTTATTTATAATTGTAAACCCTCCATGTTTTCTTCCAAAATTGCCATTTTGCGGAGAGATTATTAGGGGGAGAGTGACATTTTGAGCCAAAATTGGGAACACTTATTAGGTTTGGATATTCCTTATTCTATAAAGCGATGTATTTGCACGTACCTCTCAACCTCTTAATGCAGGAAATCTGGACAAGGCCAAATATATTGGGGGAACATACAAACAGTACTAAAAATTGTTCTTGTATAAACTTAAGACAGTTGATAGAATAACAGGGCTTGCTTTAGCATGCATTTTTCTGAAGGTTATGATGTCTGAAACTCAATGTCTGTCATTATGTAGTGACTTCATTCCTAAATGATTTGCCAAAAACCCAAAAATTTTATGAGGAACAAACCAAAACTAAGAAGCAAAAATCTATTCATTCTACAATAATCTGGACAGTTTAGAGGTATAGTTAAGATGGGGCTGTCTTTAAGTTTGCTGCCCTTCCCCCCTCAAAAATCATGGTCGAATGGAACATCCCCCCTGCAGCCATTCTAATGTCCCATTCCTTGTTTATTTCACCCCATTTACCATAAACACTGTAATGTGCATACTGCTTTACTTCTGTGATGATTTGGAGTTCATTTGAAAGTTTT
>NC_056728.1:1195021138-1195044205 GCF_019279795.1 Protopterus annectens
TTTTTCGGCTGTCGGGATTTCACTTTGTCGATCATCTCTCTCATCGGTCTTCTCGAGTCGGTCTTCTTAGCGTCGGTGTTTTGGCATGTCGATCAAGTCAAGGGGACCCATATATATATATATATATATATATATATATATATATACATAAATACACATAAAGCCCACACACACACACACACACACACACACACACACACACACACACACACACACACACACACACAAACATATATAACTAGATAGATAGTTAGATAGATAGATAGATAGATAGATAGATAGATAGATAGATAGATAGATAGACAGACAGATACTGAATTTATGTGGGTCTATATTAGAATTTTGAACTGACGAAATATCGAACGACTTAAATGCCGAAAATGCCAGACTTGGAACTCGCTATTGTGGGGGGCTGAACCCCCCCCACACCCCTGATAAATATATATATATATATATATATATATATATATATATATATATATATATATATATATATATATATATATATATATATATACCAGCTCTGAGATCGCACTACAGTGAGGAAAGGGCAAATATTCCAATCTTCAGTATACTGCGATCTCACAAAATGCATATCGATTTCCAGCATTTTTGTCCTTTAGGCCATTCAATATTTACATTTTTCGATGTCTTAATAGGAGCCCAATTTATGTAGTCATGACAGATGTATTCCATTTAGGGATTATGATTCTGAAGTGAGGACACAAACTGGAAATACATTTGAGAAATTGCTTTCTGGCAATGAAGAGAGATGCAGAATGGCATATGGGCTTGACCTAACAGCCTTCTGCGGCATGCACGTAGAAGTACACATATGTAGTAAGAAGACACAGCTGGACCTTTTGTAGAGATGCTGATATTCACATCATCCATCAGAGGTGGGGTTAAAAAAAAACAGAAAGAGCCATGATGGCTGCAAGAATGATTGCTATGCAAATGGTGCTTGCTTTTCAGGAACCAAATGGATAATAGCTTTCTTCCTGAGACACACAAATGGGCCACTAGAACTCATAGAGCTGATGGTTGGCAGGCAGAGGGGAAACAATACATAAATAAATAAATAAAGCTACAAAGTATTGAAAAGACTGACAACATTGCATTTGCTTATAGACAGTGATATGATCTTTTGCAATATACATCATATCATAACTTTGTTAGCAATAATTATATGCACACTGTGTGCATCACACTAAAGCATCATAATCCCTGTCTTTACGTATAATACTATCACTGTTTCAATATTCCCCCCTTTCCACTCATTATTATATATCATTACTTCATTAGTCACACTTCCCACTCATCATTAAATATCCCATTAAAATAAACATTATTGTTTTTCAAAATTAACACATTCACGTTCTAACTCTTATGTAATTTACAGTTTTTACTGTTTGTGCTTATATTAGCTTTCAACATAGATCTACATTTATATTATTTGAATATCTGTATCCTACCACTACTATTCTTTTTAATTTAGTCTGCCCTTTTTGTATTCCCACTGGGAAAAAACTACCATAATTTTGCTTTTCTATTTTTTAAATATTTGCTAATCTGCTGTAATAGTTAAGAGTATTTTTATCTTTGTTCTCACCTGAGATATGTATGAAAATATAGAGTATATCATTACTTTTAAATGTAATAAATGTAATAAACTTGGCAATTTTTTATACTGAAAAATATACAGCACTTTATTTAAAATGAGAATGTGTAAGTAAAAGTATTTAGTTGCACTTGAATTTCAGTACTGTGTGCTCATCTGCATGGCAGACGATTATGAAAATACATTTAAGTCCACATCCACTGTATGGCCGTACTGAAACTTCCACAAAACTGCTACCACATCAAATAATAATTACAGTACATTTCTGAATCACTGTGGTAGAAAATTATTTTTCAGGGCTAATTTACATATGAGTTAAGATAGCGAAGAGAGAAAATCACAAAACAGAGCTGTGCAATAAGCCAAATACTAAAAGTCTCAAGAAGGCATCATTGAAGAATATTTTTCTACAAAGGGAATTACTTATAAAATCAAATATTTCCCTTTTTTGACTATAGATGTCCATGCATTTAGTAAAAAGTAGAGGAATGGGATAGCAGTCTTCTCTTACATGGGTGCAGAGATGTTTAACCTTTTGCAGAAAATATATTTTGCCCCAGGTTTTCAGAAGCCCAGTTTCAGCATTCAGCTTCTGATATATTGTATATTGCTGCCTTGAGCTTCTTTGTTCTGTCTCAGACTTATATATTTCTCATGAAGCCTTGAAACAAAAAAGCTTACAAATATTTTTGAAGACACGCTAGCACAGCTATATGATTTTAATTATAGCATGATTTTGTTTATAGACAGTAGCATTTGCTAGCATTTAGGTATGTTCACATTTAATCCATAAAGAGTTTAACATATTTAGAAATGCATACTGTAAGCTAATGAGTCATTTCCTAGAGAAAATTGGATTTGGAAAACAAACAAGGTAATGTTTTACTTCCCTGTAGCATTTCTAGCTTGTGAATGCTACCATTAAACTAAGCTTCTAGCATGGTTTACTTCTACGGTTTTTGAAGTAATTTTGTGTAAAAGGAAAATAAATTAAGTTGTTCCTAATTGTTTTATATCTCAGCAAGAAAAAATAGCCTGTGAAAATAATTGTAAACAATACTGGCTTTAATTACTCACTGCTCAGAGCAACAAACGTGATAAGAGTGTAACTTTATTTTGTTTTGCAAAGAAACAAAAGAGTTGAAAAAAAATGGAAATAATAGGTCTCTGTGTACGTTACTTCAGTCATTTGCCAAAAAGATGTCTGTTTAAGAAGTCAGAATCATTCTAATGATAACTAACTGCTCTGCAGAGGCTCGAAAGCATTGCTGACAAAGCTGCAAAACCCATTTTTAAACATACTTCTTAAAACAGTCCATGCTGAAAAAGCCAACTTGTTTTCATGGCAGAAACTGTTCAGGTTTTGGGCATTATTCAGAGAAATTAATGTCTGGCTGTTAGCTGTGATTCACTTTTTTTCCTTTACTAGCACTGTGTTACTAGTAAGTAATTCAGAGAAATGCAAAAGTTGCAGTGAGAAAAAGCTCATTAGTGGCTCATTGGTATATCTATGAATCGGACATAGAAGATGTAAGAGCTGCAGAGGTATTCCCTGTACAAACCAAAGTAGTACTGTTCACAGATATACACAGTTACACATACACACACACACACACACACACACACACACACACACACACACACACACACACACGGACTGACACCCACCCACCCAATGACACCCACACACAGACATAAGTGCAAGTGCACAAACATACACGCACACGCACACACGCACACACGCACACACACACACACACACACACACACACACACACACACACACACACACACACACACACACAAAACCTTGCAGTACTTACCTACTGAGGCAATAATAGACTTGCCTCTGCCACAGGTAGCAGGGAGTGTTGACTATCGAACAATCATGTTCACTCCAACTTAAAACAGCATGTTAAATCTTTTCTGTGAATTGCTCTGTCAGGGTGTACATGTCCTGAGCAGAGCACTATTACCCAACCCCCACTCTGCCACATTAGCTTGTGGCCTTACCCAAAAAGACCACTGTAGGACAACTTGCCAGAGCTGTTATACTTCTCTAGTACACTTGTAACTTCAAGTCACCTCCTCATAAGGCCCAAAGTAATCCTCCCCTTGGTCGGTCTTTCTTTCTTTCTTTTTTTTTGGGCAACACCAAGAGAAGCAGGATTAATTGTGTTGTTACATTTCAAGGAGAATGACACTGATAATATAGAGAACTGCTCTTTAGCAAGCAAACAGCATACAGTTTATCATGGGAAAATATTTCTGAAATCTACAACTATGATGATGAGTAATAATCCAACACCTAAAACAGTTTTGAATGTGACTTAACATTAACTACTATCATGCTACTCACATGATAGCAAGCTCAGATGCTCATAAGCCTAGTACTTATTATACAGCAGGAACTTCTCATTGTTACATTTGTTAAAGCCTGTTATGTACTTCACAGATAAAGATTCTAGTTGTCTACTGATGTACTATGTTCTTCATCTGTAAATATGTTGTAAGTAATTTCTATGTTAAATTGTTAATCACTATGTAATCCAATGTAACTACTGTCTGTTTATTTTACTGTGGAGCTTTTCTCCCCGGGCCTCCGCTGAAAATGGACCCACGTCCAGTCGGACACTCCCGGTCAACAAATTTAAATAAATAAAATAAATAAATAAATAAATAAATAAATAAAACTACATTTTTTTGCCAATTATTATACTACTGAAAGTGTAGACAGACTTCACTAACTTCACTATCTACGTCAACTTGCGCATCATATGAAGTATGAAACTTATAAAAAGTTCTTTCAGTGTCAAAACTTGTATATTTTATTAGATGTATGAAATATATAACTTTTTTTTCATAAGGATACAGTGATGCATGCTACAATAGAACAGTTGCTACTCACATTGTTTCCTATCAAATGTTGTATTATCTCACATTGAAATAGTTGTCTCTGACTGCCCTAAACTGAACAACATGGCTAGAAAAGAAAGAAAAGTTCTGTTTTGATCTGAAGCATTAACCTGCAGGGAGTGTTGACCCAGGACTGCTTTTCTTCCTATTTTGTATATTTATTTGGATATGAGAAACCTTCAACCCAAAGAGAATGCTGAAGCAGAAATAATGCCACATTGTCCCAGTCCACCTCAATAAACACATCACACCGAATGACATTTAAAGACCTTTGTTAAACTTCCATAGCATAACTTTGATAACCATTTTTATTAATTACAAATGAATATAGCATTGTTGATTTTAACCACAGCGTAAACATCCATGTAATGTTAATCAGGACAGTGTGACCTTATTCAGCCTAACCCCTCACTTTACTTATGAAGCAGTGTCCAACAACTCACTTCATATCCCATTTATTGAATTACACCTCCAACCAATGAAGGCAGGACAGTGTGATCTTACTCATTCTGACCCAGTAAGCAGTGTCCATACCTCTACTCACTTACTTTACTTATGAAGCAGTGTCCAACAACTCACTTCATATACCATTTATTGAAACAATATAAGCAGCATCCTTACCTCCACTTGCTTATTTATCAAGCAGCCTCCAACTGCTCACTTTCCTCTCCCAACCCATTGAAATAAGCATCCAAATACCAGAGAGAGAACAGAAGAGGGCAATCCTGTCCTTCTTCTCCGCCCACCAGCCTGACCAGGCTGTTCCCACTTCTTCATACTGCAATTTGTCAGACCTAACTACCCATAAAAAAAGGACTAAGCCAAACATCATTCGGTGTTCCAAATCCACCCTAAACCAAACTGGAGCCCTATTATCAACCCCACACCCTGTTATATAAATACCCAAAACCCCAGTTGAGTAAATGGTTAAAATAATCCAATGATCCTTCTTCAGTACTATAACAATCATAATTTGCATAACTTTTGTACCATAATTAACTCTCCTGTGCCTTAACTACCAGTAATATCATAAGGAGTCCCAGAGCTTTACCAGCCAAGTCATCTCCAAAACATTACCCAGCACTATGTGAAACCATACAAGGCTACTTGCCACCCCCCCTGCCTAGCTGTAACTCTGTTTCCCACAATATGTAATAACAAAACTTGGAATTTCTTTCCAAAAGTCCCACTATGCAATATAAGAGAAAATATAACAACCCATCAGAACCATTACTTTCCAAATCCACAGAAACATCCTGCAGCATGTATCACCTGTGCAGCCCACTTCCTTCAATCATTGGGTAATGCAGGCTCATTTGTCATCTCAGCCTTAAATTTTGTCCCTCCAACATCTCCAAAAGAGAAACAAGTTAAGCACGTTGTCCTTATAAAACAAAACACAACTTATTTGCGCATCTAACAGCTGTTCTGACTTAACACCTTGTCTATACCACTCACCAATATTTGTGTGTATCCCTGTCCCTCAGCAGTCCTGTCAGTAAAATAGTGTGTCATTGTATCAAAAATAACCTACTCCTATTCCTCCATTGTCCCAGAACATTACATGCCAAAGTCAACACTGAAACATTAAACCCAATGCACATGAAACCATACAAGAGCAATTGCCACCAACATGCCTAGCTGTAACCCTATTTCCCAGCCAGTGTATGTAATAACAAAATTGAAATTTCCTTTCCAGCATCCAACTATGTAGTATAATCACTAAAAGTTAACCAGCCTAGCATTTGCTGACCAACCCACCACCTTCAGAATGACTAAAATGCCTCCATTACATAAAGTGCCACATGAACTACAATCCCCTGAACCTCCAATTCCCAACACAACCCCTGCAACAAAAACCTCTTAATAACCACAGCCTATCAAACTTTACAGCTATGAACCTACCCTAACCCTTGACCAATAAATCACCGATTAAGATTCAGCAAGTTCAGTTAGCCTAGTCACCCATGCAACTACGGTACCCTCAGCTAAATCCTCCACAACAAAACCTAACTCGCCAGTAGCCAAAGTATTTTAATCTTCACACTCTACACCTACCCAACTGCCCAACACACCAAACCGCTGACCAAGATGTAGTAAGTTCAATGAACCTTACAACTGCAGTACTATACCCAAATTATTAACTCACACCCAAAACAACCAAAACAATTGGCAAAAAATAAATCTGCAGGACTCCAAAAGCTTAACATCCTTAATCTGCTGCATGTCACTGGCCTTTCCCTTAAAGCTTT
Organism: Protopterus annectens; assembly: GCF_019279795.1. Taxonomy (NCBI): domain Eukaryota; kingdom Metazoa; phylum Chordata; order Ceratodontiformes; family Protopteridae; genus Protopterus; species Protopterus annectens. Next base: position 1,195,027,928 of record NC_056728.1, read on the forward strand.
TCATCCAGTATGATACCTGTGCAGCCAGTAAGGAATTGAAACCCTGCCTACATCTGCAAAGAAAACCAAAACCTCGCCTTGCATATGCCTTCTAATTTCTACGGTTTCAACAAAGCACCCAGTTGCTAAAATATCCCAAAAGCACCCACGTACCTACAATGCTTCCTGAAACCCAATCTACGAAAATCACCCAAAGCACAAGTGAAATGTTTCACTTGTTACTCTGTCTAAAACTTTAACCTGCTATGTGACATTACCAGTATCTACTTGAAGGAAAAGTACATCCTCCCGAAGATACCACACCTTTGGAACAAACTCTAATGACCGGAACATCCACCATAATAACTTGCTGCCACCATCTGTGAGCTCACTGCATAGAGCAGCAGCAAGTGAAATGTCCCTCACAGCACTACCATCTGCAAAGAAAAACACAAATGCAAGTCCTCTGAAATGTATTAGTAAGGGTTCTACATCATAACTGGCAGCACTCCTGTAAGATCCTGTAAAGGAAAGGAAAAGCAATCCGGGTAAAAGCAACACCTAAACTTATATACTGAGTATAAAAGTATTACCTAATACTGCTAAAACAAAACGTTTATTCACTCCAAGAGACAATAAAAATACTATTAACAAATGAAGCATAACAGCATTGGACTAGAACGAATGTAGTTCTTGGTATTGCAGTATAACCTAAGCCAAACATAAGGGGTCTTAGCTTATGAACAATTTGATGTTTGCCCATTCATATTAGATAAGAAGCATGAGTGGAATATAAATTAAGTCGTCAATATAACTAAGCACCAATTCTACTGTCTCATAACATAGTGAAAATAAATGGCCTCCATTTATCGCACACCAGTGTATTTCTGGAAACAGCATTGCTGTCCTCTTATGCTTAACAGCATAACTGTATTCATGAATATAATGTGACAACTTCTGTGAGGTTTTCCCTAAATAAAATCTAGGCGTAATAACAACTATTATACCCCTTCAGTGGTAATGCCTTTTCTGATTGAGTTAAGCTAATTTAAGATTACTCATGTAAACATCTATAATATTAATAAAAAACTTTCAACTTTGATCAAAGCATGCCACCCTAAACAGCATCCAAACATCCAGACAGCACCCACTGTCTACATCAGAGACTCCCCACAGCCACGGAAAGAAAGAAATCAAACAAAGAAAGTTAACTACATAAGTCTGCATCATCAGTAAATGAAAGGCTTGATCATGAAATTGAAATAAAAGGGGGTCTACATTAAAATAAAACAAGAAACATTCCAGCATGCAGACTGGAACCAACCCCCGGTATTGCACAGACTTACCAAAATGATTGCCCAGAGCCCTTTGAATGATCAAATGTCGATCGAGGCAATGCTCTCCAATCTAAAGCAAGGAAGCCATTTAAAATGCACATGTAAAATCTGTTCCTCTCTCACCTGAATCACTCTAAAACCTTTTGCAATAATTGGCAGCATGTTCGACACCAGTGCAATGCAATCCTATACACTGGGTGCAGGCGCAATCCATTCTGAAAACTGCACACTCTCTAAAAAAGAAGTTCCACCTTTGACGTATGGAAAGGCAACCATAATCTATTAAGATACATTAAAACAAGCCTAAATAAAATTATATATCCAACTAGAACAACCATTCTGCTTTTCCAAGTGGTCTACAAAGGTCTTCACAAATCTGTGCATTTCCAAATATCAAAGTGGCAAGCCAACCCCATACTTACAATACCATCCTCCGACTGAAATGTGATTGGAAATACCATGCCCCCAGTAGCAACAGGCCCAAAAGCCCACAGAAGCATGCCTGAGAGGGTCTATATTATATAAGCGAATGCACAGAATTGTGAATGCTATATAATCGACCCACAATCCCCAAAAACCCAAAATGTCGAACACACGGATCAGCAATTTTTTCCCAGGAAAAAAAAATCCCTGATCCGTTAAAAAAAAATCAAAACACAAAATAAAGTGATTTTTTTTTTCCCTAGGAAAAAAAATCACTGTTCCCTGCTTTCAGGATTTTGACATTTTGCATAATGACATTCGACTAAACAGCATTCACAATTCATTGCACTCGCTAAAATAATACAGACCCCCCCCCCCCGAGACACCACTGCCTGACCCTTCACTCTCTCTGCCATCATCCAGCTAGGTCTGCCAACCCACTCTTTTTTTTTTTTTTCCCTTTTGGCAGTTGCATCCAACCTGAAGCCAGGAAAAATATCACGTCTGCACACACATATGACAACCTTCATCTAACCCTTGCAAACCATGATAGCGTTATCAACAGAAACATAAGAAATGCTAGAATCTCAAGCCTTTTCAAGTTTAATATAACTGAAAGCACTTTGCTTGTTCTGCCCATGGTTGTGGATGGTCTAGCAACATCCAATGCTTCAATAAATATGCCATCCCAACAACATCGCAGCTCAATTGCAAACTTTTATTATAGACCACTATTGAGAACGATCGCTGAAAATTAAACACATCCCCTATATCAACCGTGATCTCAGCGACCAACATCACAACAAACCACCAAAACCCTGAGTAACAGATCAAAATGTGAAAGACCTGGAAATTCTGCACTGCATCATAAACCCAAGTGTCTAAACTGTTCTTCTGATCCCTAACAACATACCTATGAAGCTCGCAAGCAACCAGTCTGCACAAAGCAGAATGCAAAAGTGGACCAAAAGCACAACCAGCAACGCTCTCCAAATACGTCTACCTTTACAGACCCGACAAGACAATGGCTTTGCCTCATGAACTCTCTGTAGAGCATGAAGTCTCAAAGTCACCTGCATGTCTCCATGTCCAACACTGGCTTCAGTGACCTGCCACCGACCAGCCAAAAACCACACTCCCACTGACATAGCCAACACCAAGTCAAACCCCAACTCCCAAAGAGACCCCAACCATAGCTGCCCCCAACCAAATATACAAGCCGAATGAGGGAACCCATACATGCGGTTGGCCCCTTTCCCTTTTATTTATTTTTTTATTTTTTTATTTTACATTGCACTGTGCATGTGTAACCTCCTCCCTGTGGAATTCACCAAGCTGCTTTATTTAAAAAACACACACATGTAATAAATGTTAACATTAGATATTCTGCAAAAGTAGAGTGGCATCTGCCATGTCCCCACTGCTATTCCAGCCAAGAAAAGTCCAACAGCTTGTGAAATGGCCATCGCGGCTCCCTCCAGCCCACAAACCACCACTAAAAGAAGCCAAGACAGATTTTTTTTTTTACTTTCTCATATTTATCTTACCAATATACCCACTGGCATGCTGATATACTCGCCTCACCACTCAGAACACACCAGGAAGCAGGACATACACGGCAGGTGAGAAAGGCAGCCCAATTTGCTCCACGACAATGCCCACCACTCATGAAAGCCCTCCCCCAATGTCTGAAAGCCTGTGAATACAACAAATGCCATCAAACAAGCCTCCCAGCACAATGAACCTCTCCTGACCCACTGCTCCCACCAATGCCCTGCAACATCACTTCTCCACAGCCCTACCAGCCCAGGGGAAAACTTCCCAACTGATAACACAACCACAACCAGTAAACAACAAGACAACACCACAAGGCCTCCACTCCACGATCAGGCTGGGTTAACCTACCACAACAGCAAAACATTATCACCTAAATGAAGAGTCCAATAACTGGCCACAGCAATGCCTCCTAGAGCAAATTATCAAAGTAATTACAATATCCCATGGCAAAATTACACGGTACCTGAACAGCTTAAATACATTTAAACCACATCAGTTGCCTGTTGGCAGGTACACTTCCTTCATAATTCAGAACACAAGGGACATTGTACCAATAATCCAATAACTACCACCAGCAATCCAAAACCTACCTATAATCTGGAATACCTACAGGTCGTCTCGGGTGTAGTACCCGCCTTAGCAAGTCCATGCCAAAATGTGATTCCTTACCCAGCTACACTTGCCTACAGCACTTAAGCCCCTCCCTACTCTCACCTCATTTCCTCCCAATCATCCCTCCTTCCACTTAACCTTTTCACACCCCCTTAAATCCCAGTAATATATTTATCTAATCCCATTCCGAAGATGTCCCTGGACAAATTGGTTTGTAGCCAAACCTCATTTCTTTGTTTTAGATTATACACTTGCTGGACACTAATTAAACCTGGATGCAGTAAAACAATGATAGCAAAGGAAAAAGAAAAGAAGCCTGCCTTTCAAGAGTCAGTGAGCTCAAACTCTGATGAGCCGCGTGTGCATCCTACAGCAACTAAAATATTCAGTTATAAAAATTGCAAGTGTATTTATTAGTTTACAAAAGTAACTACACTCCATTGACTTCTCTGCTGGAATGTGTCTTTCTTGAATACAGTTTGTTGAACTATAGGCTACATAAGTTAACATAATGGTTTGCAAATTGTAAGACTGTTGAGTAAATTTAATACCAGAGTGGTCTGGCTGAAGGCAACGTGCACTGAAAAAGCAATAAAGAGGTGCTGGCACTGGATCGATAACAGCAGGTCTGGCGATAAATGTGAATATATGTCACTACATCGCTGACTCACTAAATTGGCATACACTACATCAACCACAAATGGTTGAAACTCAATCAAAAAAAGAAACAATGTTTTAGGCAGGAGGCAAGCTCATCTGTATTCCCCATGTGGTGGGTGCACCATCACAGCATGGGCTAATAGTATACACCAACTCTGAGATCACAAAACAGAGGGGAAAGTGCAAAACCCACTCCCCACTGTGTAGCGTACCTCAAATCAAATACTAACAAATTAAGTAGTTGCAGTGGTGGGATTCAAATCCTCTCATTCATATATAATCCAGTGTCAGTGCTGCAAATTTAAGGCCTTTACTTTTGGCCTGTCACATTCTTACAATATGACTAAAGGAGAAATAGATTCAGCAAAATCTCTTTGTAGTGATTTTCACCTTTCTAAAGTGGTATCATTGCAATGAGATAGATATTAAATAGGAAGATGGAGCACTGGCTAATTGGTACACTGAGCAGAAATATCTTAACTAGGATTCACTGAAGATTGGCCTACTTTAATAACTAAGGTATATGTTGTACATTACACTCTGATTGTACATTGCACTGTGCTTGTACATTAGACTGTATATACAGTTATTTTTATGTAATTATTCTGAACTACTCTGTTATTGCTCACATTTCTGTATTTTTTTCTTTGTGAAATCTTTTATATTTCACCTGGGCTGTCCATGAAATTGGTCAGCCATACCTCTCAACTGTCCAGAGATTTGCAGAATGACCAGATTTTTGCCTCATGTTTTTGGTCTATTCCTCATAAAATCTGTGGTTTTCCATGAAATCACTGCAGTCATATTTGGATTGAAGTCACTAAGTAATGACATACATTTGAGTTGCAGACTTCAAATCTTTTAGAAAATGTATGCTAACACAAACCATGTGCCTCCACCAACTTTCTAAGTTTATAAGATCAATATTTAAAAATCTGTCCCTATTTTGGGGTCTTTGTCCCCCCATTTTGTTAGGCTTTCTCCAGATTTCTTGCACTAGGAGGTTGAGCTGTATGGTAAGTACTGATAAGTGCACAACCCTGGTAAACAAATATAAATAAATTAAAAGCATTTTAGGACCTGCTGGCATGGAAGATTATGTGCCAGCCTATATAAGCACAGGTGGCTACAGATTCCAGGTTATAAGATGTTCATGAAGGCTAGCTCCATGGAATGAGAGAAAGGCATGCACTAAATTTTGAAAGGAGAAAAGATGTATAAGGGATGAAAAAAAAGGAAAGGCAGCCATGAAAAAAGAGACAGAAACAGCTATACAAGTGCCATCATTGCATGTTTGTTTGTGTCTTTCGGCTTTTCCCAGTTAGGGGTCGCCACAGCGGAACTCCGGTCCGCTAATGATTGGTAGTTGATTTTTTACGTGCCGAGTTACCAGCTCTGATGCACAATCTTCAATGAAGGTACGTCCATTCACGCATGTCTCCACGCAGAAGACGCTCTAGCTGAGAATCGAACCGGACAGCATCTTATCGTGAGGCCACAATGCTACCGCAGCACCACTGCCATCATTGCATGTAAGGCTATAAAAATTATATATTAACATGCATGGTACATTACAACCCAGAATCTGATTCTGAGCTCATTGGAAAAATGTTACTTCAGCAAATATAACATTATGAAAAAAACATAATGCTCTGCTGCCTGCTTTTTTAACCCTGAAAACTCTGCCAGTGGCAACTATTTTTCCCCATCAGCTGATTATTTCCTCTCTCTGTCCTCTTCCCTCTCTTATCTCCCCAAAAGCACATGAGGGTATGGCAAAATCCTGCTCTAGGCCTATATGCAAGTGGGGTCTATATTATAGTCTCGAAAGCCGATAATATCGAACACTCAGAATCTCAAGTGTGTAAACAGAAATCTCCGTAAGGGGAGATTTCCATTTACTGCAATGTAGTGCGGTCTCGGAGTTGGTATATTTAAGTAGCGGAGGGGTGGGGGTGCAGACCCCCTGCTTAAACCTGTTAGGGTACTTTTTTTTTTTTTGTTTTTGTGTTTTTACATGCTCGAGATTCTAAGCATTCGATATTCTCGTGCCGACAATGTCAGATTTGACATTGTCAGCTTTTGAGAATATAATATAGACCCTGCAAGTGGGCCTTCCCTCTCCGAAGGGAGAGAACAGCCTTTCCAGCCTTTTATAGATGAAATGGCCATTTTCCCTTTAAGAAATATGAGGGCAATGACAAAGGCATCATATCTGTGTCTTTGGGTGGGATTTCAGCTATTCAAGGCAAGTGGATGCCCTAGCAGAGCATAGTGAGCATGACATGCAATGACATGTAATCATCAATATCCAGAGTGCCAGCTCATTCATGCTCCCTAGCAACAGAGCTATTAGTAGCTTACTTGTAACCAAAGAAACACTTCCTGGTGTCCAACAGGAAACTCCCTGGTTGTGAACAGAACCCCATGCCCTCCTTTAGGGATGGGCAATACAAAAAGCCACACTTACTCCTACCCCCCACCTTGCTCTTGCAGCACCTGACTCACTAATCAAACTTGTTGCCTCTTTGTCACAGTAAGAGTTTCCTTTATTTACATCAATCAGCTGGGGCCACTTTGCTGATTGCTGCCATCAAGAAACTAGGATATCCATCCATCCATCCATCCATCCATCCATCCATTTGTGGAATAATATGCTTAGTCAAAACAATTCATTGGAAGTAGAATTATAACGTACAATTTTTTATTGGGGGGTGGCAAATCTTTCTACTCCCTCCATGTAAGTACTTTGTCATATTTGAGGTGGCTACATCATGGAGAAAGAAAACTTCCATGCAGTGACCACTGTAACTTCAGCCAGTTCTACACTGTCAGACAGACAGCCATGTCACAATTTGCACTCACCTAGATTTACCAATAACCACATAACACACAGGATAACCTGTTACGCCTTACACACTCAGAGCAGCATAAGGAATCTGATCCCCTGACCCAACATGCATCCGGATACAAATGTTGAACAAGTATGAGACCTTAAAATCAGACACTTATTCTCAGGTAGAGTTCACTGCCTGGTATGTGCCAATCATAATGACCAAGGAAACTTCAAATGCAAGCAAAGTCATTCACATTTGGAAGACATGTTATCGGTAAAAAGAAAGAAATTCATATAGGACTTATGTTAGGATGTTTACCATAAGTAGAAAGTCATACATATTTTCAAAATTAGAAGTATGTTGTACTGATGGTCAAACAATTTGATAATTAATCAGGAAAAAATATAGTAGAATTCTCCCTAATATACTTGACGGATAATATTAAGCTCCTTTTTTTTTTTTTTTTTTTTTGTTTTGTCTTGGGGAAGAATGACATTTGTCATAAATTACATTATTCAATTAATTTAGAGAATTTGTAGAGTTTTCAAAGTCAGTTACAGATGGAACAGCCTGAATTTTGTTGTCTCTAAAAACTTATCATCCTTACTGACATCTAAAGCCTTACATGTGAGTATCACTTCTTCTCGGTGAAAATATCAGTCTTTCCTTAAGTATGTAATACTGACCTCTTCCAGTATGTGAGTAGTACAATTTTATTGTTTATCCTGCATATTGGCGCCACTAACTAGGTTACCTATGTCATCCATTTCTGAAATGATGACTGAAAACTTTAGTATTTAAACTAAGACATGTCTCCAGTAGTAAACATATTTTAGGATAACCATGACCTGAGCACAGCAAACTATAAGATATAAAATGGAAATAATATGACAAAACAAGGAAACACAAAAGAAAATTATAAATTCGGATGATAAAGTATAATTTCCTCTATCACTGAATTATGATTCCAGCTACTGCATATGATACGCAACAAATATTAATGATATTTCTTAAAACATAATATTTTTTTCACAGTGCTTTATTTTTCATATACAGTGTGAGCAGGGCAGACCGGTAATTCTATAAATGCAGTTGTTTTTGCTGCAACCTTTATTTAAATGTCAGCTCTTGTCTTTATCAGAACAACTCCAGCTTTTGAAATTTATGACAGAAAGGTGAATGAAAAAAGATTATGGAAAATTTCTGCATAAAACAAAAATATTAAAAGCTGATGATGTACAATGAAAATGTAGCAGTAAGCATAAAATGTAAATCTAGGAATGTTGGAACATAACCTGAACTACTGTTTTGATCCTGACTACCACAAAGACAACCCAGATTCATAATGAATGTGAATTGTAATCGGTGTCAGGAGAGACTTCATTTTCTTTAAAAATTGTTTAATTTTCATTAGGCGAGCAATCAAGAATTCAGCAAAGGTTTCACACATGAATGGTTTAATATGAATTTCATGATGTAGCTTGGGGAATAATTAGAAAGGATGGTAACTGAGAAAGCAAAGAGGTAAGATGAGCAACAATTAAATGTTTAGATTACCCAGCTAAGCTGACAAAGTCCTTGTTTTTTAACAATTAAACAGTCCACCCTGAATGACTTTATCCAATACTCAGAGAAAAACGAATGGCATTATTTATATTTATGGCCACAAATACCATATGTTGTGTAGAAAAGCCACAACTACAAAATACAAAATTACTTGATAATAGCACAGTGCAGCAGGAGGCCTGTTATACTCTATCCTTCATTTGGATGTTGTGTTTTATTTATGTAAAAGTAACAAAAACATATCACTGCATTTTCCATGTTTCCAAATGTAAACAGAAAACATTAATGTGATATCTGTTTGAAATCTGGCTAAGAATAAAGGCTGGGATTCAGAAAGCATATGGTCACCAGTGCCTTGTGGTCAGTTCCACAGTGTCCAGAAGTGTAATGGTGATAAAATATGACTCAAAGACATGAAAGACATAAATCTTAGCACTAAACACCAACTACGTGCTTTCATCCTGTTAAACTACTCTGATATATAAATATATATATAGATAGATAGATAGATAGATAGATAGATAGATAGATAGATAGATAGATAGGAGTGCTACAAAATTTTGAAAGCCCAAAATCTTGAAGACCAAAATCCTGAGAACAAAATATCATATGTACTTGTGCTGGAATATAATAAGTGTTGGTATCCTGGGTGTTTTCAGTATTTTGACTTCAGTATTTTGAACTTTCAAGATTTTGGTCTCAGGATTTTAGTCTTCAGGATTTTGGTCTTTCAGGGTTCTGTAGTGCTCCTATATATATATATATATATATATATATATATATATATATATATATATATATATACACACACACACACACACCAACTCCACAGTTGCACCACAGTGAAGAAAAGGGAAAAATCCCTGAAAATCTGTGCTGCCTGCTCAAATGATACAATACATTGTTGTGAAACTCTCAGCAACATGAAATGTTCAGCTTCTCTGCTTAGTCAATGGTGCATTGCGAATCCATAGGTAAGGCATTAAGCAATATATACATATATACATATATATATATATATATATATATATATATATATATATATATATATATATAAACACACCAGCCAGGTAATGTATGCCATCCTAGAAAAAGTAGGCTGGCTTTGCACACATATTTTCACTTACTTGGTTAATTACATTTATTTATTTTGGATAATAAGATGATCACCAATCCACCAGAGAGAAACAAAGAACATTTTTTTTCACCTAAGATATATGCAACTCTTGTCCTTGCAAATTAAGTTTCTAAATCAGATCATGTAATTAAAGAGCAAACAAAAATGTATAAAGTCCTTCAGGCAGCAGATGTGCTATCATTGTCACCAGCAGAGCTTCAAATTAACAAAGGTACTTTGCAAAAATAAAGGATATAAGCACTGCATGCAAGGACTTTGTTATATGGTCCAAGAGTATTTTGGGCTTTTAGGATTCTGTAGACACTTTGTTGAATTCAGATCTATCTTTCATTAAAACATATATATATATATATATATATATATATATATATAAAAATATATATATATATATATATATATATATATATATATACATACATATATATATATATATATATATATATTATATATATATATATATATATATATATATATATATTTTATATATATATATATATATATATATGTGTATAGATATATATATAAAAATATATATACATACATATATAAAATACATGCATGGTACATGCCACATGGCAAAATAAGACACCTTTTGTACTGTCCTGCCTGTCTTATATAACACACTAACAAAAATGTAAACTGTGTGTGTCATGCCCTACAGAAGTGAGAAAGAAGGGAAAAATGGTGCCAGTTAAGTATATCTGTATAAATAAAAACATGTAACTATTAAACAGATTTTACACATGACTTGCTTACAAAAGAAAAAAGTGGAAAGATAAACAAATGTAGATTGTGTATAAAAGCTTCCCATCTTCTCACTTTATTGCTTCATTGGGGCCTCCCAAATGTAAAATATACCTAAAAATTAGGGAAATGTCTGCATTCAAAAGAACAATACCTACTATAAGAATGACCTGTAAATTTTACTTGTTGGTTTATTTATGGATAACTTTCTGGTAGTGATAACCATATAAGCTTTTGCTTTCTGTATAAAGCATTGCCTGTGCCTAATATTTCTCAGTTGTATTTTATTTTTCCCTAATTACTGGCCCAGATTTAAATAGAATTATCATGGCTTCACTCATACATGCTAATTTGAGATTGGTTACGTTAATCCAATGTGGCTAACTTCACCTGCAGAAATATTTTTTCTCAAGCTTTTCACTGGTTATTTGTCAAGCACAACAAAAAGTCATCAACAGTTTCTCCAGTTGATGTTATAGAACAGAATATGGCTAGCTCTGCCAGAATTATAGAAGATAACATTACTGGAGTCCTGTGGAGAAAAGATCTAAAGTTGTGAATTTTATCTGCTCCTTAAAACCTAACAAGTCAATTTTTTTTTTCAGAATTTTTTATAGAATTACATCTTCTTGTCTGTCAGTGGCAATTACTCAGTAGTTAGATTTATTTTTATTTATTTATTTACATTTGTTAACCTGGTAGTGAGCAGCTGGGCAAGTAGCCCATTTTCAGAGGAGATCCACGGTGAAAAGCTGCAATAACAATAGTACAAAAAACATTACAAAAATTATTACAAAGATTTACAAAGAATATACAAAAAAGATTACCAGCTGCCTACAATCACAATTTACAAAAAGAGGATGTAAAACAGAAAGCATTTCCTAAGCCTTATTACAGACAGTAATATGAATTCAATTAGGTACATAACATAAACTAAAATAAACCATTGTGGTATTTTCCTGTTACCATCCTAATCAAGGGTAAACAATATTTAAATCTAATATATATTCATCGAAAATCCAGATACTACTAGGTAAAAACAGTGTCTCATGAAAAACAAAGCAGAGTTTTTTTTTCTTAACAGATGCTTCAGACCACCGCTTTCTTAGAAGAAAACAATGTAGCTACATCAGTGCCATGAGTCAGATCATTCAGCAGTTTATTATTGGCAGAGATGGTTACTTGTTCCATTAACTACCCATAATTCTATCCAGTGTTTGACAGCTGCGGTGGTGCAGCGGTTAGCATTGTCACCTCACAGTAAGAGGTTCTCCTGTTTGATTCTCGGCTTGAGCACCGTCTGTGTGGAGTCTGCATTTCCTCCCCGTGGTTGAGTGATGTTAAAGACATACACGTAGGTGTGTGCGTGAATGGGCGTGCCTTCTTTGAAGGTTGGGCATTGGGCTAGCAACTTGGTGCCGTAAAAATCCACTGCCAATCATTAGCAGACAGGAGTTCCTCTGTGGCGACCTCTAACCGGGAAAAGCCGAAATACTTAGATAGAATTCTATCCAGTGTTTGAATTATATGGTTGTGGCACTACAGGTGTGTCAGCTAGGAGAGAGAGGTACTCTATTAAAATGTTGATGACTGCCTATTCTCTATCAGAGGAAGAGATGAGATTTGCGGCTACTGTTGATATGGCTGCATATAAGTAAAATCTGCGTTCAATCACATGCCCTGCTACATTCATGTGGAGGCATGGCTATTTCATGTTTTCTTTTTTTTTAAATAGTGGAGCAGGACAAGAAAAGTATACCACGTACTGTGAGATACATAACAGTCTTATTGGTCTGCTGCTGTGACTTGCACCTTTTCAAACATATAACATAGAAAATAAAAAAATAGCATTCCAAGGAAACCATATCAAAGTCAACAGCACAAAGGGGAACCCAAGTTTTAATTAAAATAATGACTAATGATAAATGTACGTTAACTGATATCTCTGAGATGTACTAACTCAGGCTTTTATCTATACTCAGCAACCAAAGCCAGCATTCACAGCCTTTTTAATATAAAATGGAATGCATGCATTAACGGGCCATGGATTTATTATGGAGTACTTTTGCCACCACTGAGTCTTACTAACTGGAAATTTACAATTTCCCAGAATATTTTCCAGAAAAGAAATGGCACTGCTTTTCATCTTTTTTGACATGGACCGCAGCACATCCTACTGAAATTATGCAATAAATGTAATAGCCTCAAGTGCAGTTCAAACATCAGAAACAGCAATACATAAAATCCACCTCTCCAGAAAAGTTCTTAGCATAAATCTCAGTATGTGCAAAGTAATTTGCTGCTGTATAGGTTGACATTAAAGCTCATCAAGAGGAAATCTCTAGACATCAAGTGCATACTAGGGCTTGCTTGAAAAATGAAGCATGAAACACAATGATTTTGGATTAGATTTATTAGATTTATTGGTTCATAATTGTGCATTAGGCTAATGACCACAAGGGCCTTTTTAAGCTTAATCTTTCATGCTGGATCTCTGGTAAGCTCTGGTACCCTAGATAAGTGTAAGCAGGGGCTTGACAGATGAAACACTTACAGACAGGGGCCTGGGAGACGAACCATTTACAGGCTACCTGTATCCATTAGAGTCACAGGTCCCAAGCCAGGGATGAATTTCATGTTCCTCATCCAATTATCCAAGTTGCATTTGAACTGGGTTAGGGAGGAATTACGCTTCACATTGTCCCTCTCTTTGCAAACACTCTGCCTTTAATTTACAAATCAATGGCAAACATGTCAAAAGGCCTGAGAAACTAGCAAATCTATCAAAATTATATATAAATCATTTCTTAAGAGGCACAGCAATAACCTCACTTTCACAATCAGGAATGGAAACACAACAAATAATGAACATTACAGGGAATAAAAGTGAAACATCACTACATTCCTATTACCAGCCATCACTAGATTAATTCAAAACATGGGGAGAAATAATCTCTGGAACACAAAAGTCAAACACCACAAAATGCAATAAATGGAGATAATGTTAGTAATAAAATGGGCAACAAGCCAAGAAAGGAAACTCCATAACAAGGAGGCTCCAAACTTTGAAATTACATCAGAAACGTCACAAACCAAAGAAAACAATTATAAATTATGAAACAGTAAATATCTACAACATACCAACTCAAGAAAATTTGAAAGTAAGGTTATGCTTATATATGACGTAAACCATACAAAAATTAAATGTATATCTAGCTAACTATACAGGTACTACACTAAGGAGAAATCAAGCCAGCATCTGAAGATAGACAACAAACAAACAATTCAGCAACAGTGCAGAAATATAAAATAAGCTACAACAGGAAAACCAAGCAAAACCTTTAAAAAAATGATTTACTTATATAATATTCATAATATAGTATTCCCAAAACAAAACAGAGATGGAAATCATTACAAGTGCTAAGATACTGAGTATCACCATAGATAACAAACTCATGTTTGACCAACACATACATACTGCTATTAAAAAACTCATTTCAGACTAGGGACACTTTATAGACACAAAAACGTAATGGACCCAAACACCAAAAGGACACTAGCAAATACCTATTTGATCCCCTCTCTACTCTACTGTGCTCCAATTTATACTAACCTACACATGACAGTCAAAACCAAATTTCAGTCTTGATATTACAAAATTACTAAATTTGCTACAGGTTCATCATACCACACCTACCACTGCAATGCTCTTAAAGAGCTAAACTGGCTTGAATTCCCCCACAATCTTGACTACCTACAACTTTCAATTGCACAAAAACTAATATACAAACCTGATAGCTGTTCTGCCTTAAATTCTCTTCTGCATACCCACATCCCTATCAGAAATCTCTGTTCTGCTGACAAACAACTTATAAATGTACACAAACCCAATAAAAGAGGTGGCCAGTGTCTCTACTCCTATGCCATAGTTAAGATATAGAACAATTTACCAAACAATAATACCAGTATTGATAATACCAAAAAGTTTGAGCTTGTACTAAAAACTACCTATTTAATTCATGGATCTGCCTGTGCCCTACAACCATCATTTAACCCCCACCTTCCTATTTTTCTTTGTCTATCTCCTCTCATCTTTCTCTCTACCCTCCTAATCCTCCTGCTAACTTTATTTTTTCTCCTTTCACCCCCTCTTATCTCTCCATCTCTCTCTACATCCCCTTCCTACTAATACTTAATTTCTTAAAACACATCACACAATCTTCCTAATAACTTATCCTTTCATTTAAACATCACTTTTACTTCTACCTTTTTACTCCTTTCACTTGCACTAATTTCGTTAAAGATTAACCCTTCTTCTCTAGAACCATCATACGTTTTTTTCCTAATGCCTATAATCAATCTATTATTTATATTTTGTAAAAAATAAATGTTTTTGGTGATGTTATTTTTTTTTATCCAAAATGTTAATTAATATCCACTTTCTCTACTTCTTACTCTGTGTCATGCATCTATCTAATGCTGTTTATAATTTGATGCTATATGTTTAATGTTATTGTCAAATTTTTTAATCACTGTTCATAGGATCATAGGAAGTTACTAGGCTTTTGGCCCTGAGGCCCTTACAAGCCTAGCCAAGAATTTAGCCCATGTTCCAACAAGTCAGCACCCTATGCCACTGTCCAGCAGGGACAGAGGTGGAATCCCAGGGGTGTATTTTCTGTTCCTATCCAGTTATCCAGGTTGCGCTTAAAAGATTTAATGAGGTACTCTGCTTTATGTGGAGAGGGAGTCTATTCCACAAAAGGAGGAGTCTCTGGGACTCAAATTTGTCCCACCAAGTCCTATTGATGTCATAAATCAAGCTGCGGTCGTGCGTGTGGGTTACTCAGGTGGAGCTTGACTTGCAGATATGAAGCAGTCCCATCATGGTGGGGGCTGAGATTGCTTTGCATACCAGACAGATATCACGTATGAGGAGTCTGTAGGAGACTGAGTAGAGGGACAGGGCTTTTAGACTATCTGTGTATGGTAGATGTTTGTGGTCCTGGATTCTCTGGGTGAGGAACCTCTGTGGTCTCTCCAGCTGCTGCATGTTCTTTGTGAGGTACATGCAAAAAGGGGCATTGTACTCAATAATGGGTCTTATAAGGGAAGAACACAGGGATGTTCTGACCACCCTGTCCCTGGATGAGATATCCTTACTAATGAGGTGAGCCATGTAGAACGCTTTCCATACAATGGAGGCACTATGGGGGTCAAAAGTCAGTTTGCTATCAATGTGGGTCCCCAAGTCCCACATGACTGATTGCATGCTTAGTACCTTATTATCAATGTGATAATTTGTGGGGATGTCACTCTCCTCAAAAGGGATGATGATGCATTTTTTGACATTCAGGTTGAAGCCATGTTTCTGGCACCAGTTATTTGTTTGGGTGAGACCCTCTTGGAGGATATCCACATCACT